>NW_027590085.1:985000-990495 GCF_964213995.1 Mustelus asterias | reverse complement strand
ACACTGACCCCCACACCCACACAGTGATACACACTTGCCCACACACTCACAGTGATACACACTGACCCTCACAAACACACAGTGATACACACTGACCCACACACAGAGTGATACACACTGACTCACACACAGAGTGATAAACACTGACGCACACACACTAACACACACAGTGATACACACTGATCCACACACACACAGTGATACACACTGACACACACACACACAGTGATACACACTGACCCACACTCACAGTGATGCATACTGACACACACACACAGCGACACCCACTGACCCACACACACAGTGTGAGACACACTGACACACAGACAAACACAGTGATACACACTGGCCCACACACACACAGACACACACACAGTCCCACACACAGTCCCACACACACACACACACACACAGTGATACACACTGACCCACACACACACAGTGACACCCACTGACTCACACACACACACTGACCCACACACATTCTGTGGCACACACTGACCCACACACACTGCGAAACACACTGACACACACAGTGATACACACTGAACCACACACACGGTGATACACATTAACACACACACACACACGCAGTGATACACACTGACACACACACACACAGTGATACACACTGACACACACACACAGTGATATACACTGACCCCCACACACACAGTGATACACACTGACACACACACAGAGTGATGCACACTGACCCACACACACACAGTGATGCACACTGACCCACACACTCACAGTGATACCCACTGACCCACACACACACAGTGATGCACATTGACCCACACACACACAGTGATACACACTGACCCCTCCCCACACACAGTGATGCACACTGACCCACACACAGCGACACACACTGACACACACACACACACACATACAGTGACACACACTGACACACACACACACACACAGTGAAACACACTGACCCACACACATAGTGATACACTATGACACATACACACAGTGATGCACACTGACCCACACACAGTGATGCACACTGACAGATACACACAGTGATACACGCTGACCCACACACACACAGTGATACACACTGACCCATACACACACACACACAGTGACACACACTGACACAAACACACACACACACAGTGATACACACTGACCCACACACAGTGATACACACTGACACACAGTGGTACACACTGACCCACACACACAGTGATGCACACTGACAGACACACACAGTGATACACACTGACCCACACACACACTGACACACACACACACACAGTGGCAACACTGACACACACACACAGTGACACACACTGACCCATACACACACGCACAGTGACACACACTGACACAAACACACACACACACAGTGATACACACTGACCCACACACAGTGATACACACTGACACACACAGTGGCACACACTGACCCACACACACAGTGATGCACACTGACACACACACACAGTGATACACACTGACCCACACACACACTGACACACACACACACACACACACACACAGTGATACACACTGAGCCACACACAGTGATACACACTGACACACACAGTGGTACACACTGACCCACACACAGTGATGCACACTGACACACACACACACACACACACGCACACACACACACAGTGACAACACTGAAACACACATACACACACACAGTGATGCACAGTGACCCACACACAGTGATACACACTGACAAACACAGTGGTACACACTGACACACACACACAGTGATGCACACTGACACACACACACACAGTGATACACACTGACCCAGACACACACAATGATGCACACTGACCCACACACTCACAGTGATACACACTGACACACACACACAGTGACACACATTGACACAAACACACACACACACAGTGATACACACTGACCCACACACAGTGATACACACTGACACACACACACAGTGTTACACACTGACCCACACACACAGTGATGCACACTGACACACACACACACACAGTGATACACACTGACCCACACACACACACTGACAAACACACACACACACAGAGATACACACTGACCCACACACAGTGATACACACTAACACACAGTGGTACACACTGACCCACACACACAGGGATGCACACTGACACACACACACACACACACAGTTACAACACTGAAACACACACACACACACACACACACACACACACACACACACTGATACACACTGGCCCACACACAGTGATACACACTGACAAACACAGTGGTACACACTGACCCACACACAAAGTGATGCACACTGACACACACACACAGTGAAAGACACTGACCCAAACGCACACTGACACACACACACACACAGTGATACACACAGACCCACACACAGTGATACACACTGACACACAGTGGTACACACTGACCCACACACACAGTGATGCACACTGACACACACACACACACACAGTGAGAACACTGAAACACACACACACACACACACACAGTGATACACACTGACACACACACACACAGTGACACACACTGACACAAACACACACACACAGTGATACACACTGACCCACACACAGTGATACACACTGACACACACAGTGGTACACACTGACCCACACACACAGTGATGCACACTGACACACACACACACACAGTGATACACACTGACCCACACACACACTGACAAACACACACACACACAATGATACACACTGACCCACACACAGTGAAACACACGGACACACAGTGGTACACACTGACCCACACACACATTTATGCACACTGACACACACACACACACACACAGTGACACCCACTGACTCACACACACACACTGACCCACACACATTCTGTGGCACACACTGACCCACACACACTGCGAAACACACTGACACACACAGTGATACACACTGAACCACACACACGGTGATACACATTAACACACACACACACACGCAGTGATACACACTGACACACACACACACAGTGATACACACTGACACACACACACACAGTGATATACACTGACACCCACACACACGGTGATACACACTGAAACACACACTCACAGTGATACCCACTGACCCACACACACACAGTGATGCACAATGACCCACACACACACAGTGATACACACTGACCCCCCCACCCCCACACACACAGTGATGCACACTGACCCACACACAGCGACACACACTGACACACACAAACACACACACATACAGTGACACACACTGACACACACACACACAGTGAAACACACTGACCCACACACATAGTGATACACTATGACACACACACACAGTGATGCACACTGACCCACACACAGTGATGCACACTGACAGATACACACAGTGATACACGCTGACCCCCCCCCACACACAGTGATGCACACTGACCCACACACAGCGACACACACTGACACACACACACACACACACATACAGTGACACACACTGACACACACACACACAGTGAAACACACTGACCCACACACATAGTGATACACTATGACACACACACACAGTGATGCACACTGACCCACACACAGTGATGCACACTGACAGATACACACAGTGATACACATGACCCACACACACACAGTGATACACACTGACCCATACACACACACACACAGTGACACACACTGACACAAACACACACACACACAGTGATACACACTGACCCACACACAGTGATACACACTGACACACAGTGGTACACACTGACCCACACACACAGTGATGCACACTGACAGACACACACAGTGATACACACTGACCCACACACACACTGACACACACACACACACAGTGGCAACACTGACACACACACACACACAGTGACACACACTGACCCATAAACACACGCACAGTGACACACACTGACACAAACACACACACACACAGTGATACACACTGACCCACACACAGTGATACACACTGACACACACAGTGGTACACACTGACCCACACACACAGTGATGCACACTGACACACACACACAGTGATACACACTGACCCACACACACACTGACACACACACACACACACACACAGTGATACACACTGAGCCACACACAGTGATACACACTGACCCACACACACAGTGGTACACACTGACCCACACACACAGTGATGCACACTGACACACACACACACACACGCACACACACACACAGTGACAACACTGAAACACACATACACACACACAGTGATACACAGTGACCCACACACAGTGATACACACTGACAAACACAGTGGTACACACTGACACACACACACAGTGATGCACACTGACACACACACACACAGTGATACACACTGACCCAGACACACACAATGATGCACACTGATCCACACACTCACAGTGATACACACTGACACACACACAGTGACACACATTGACACAAACACACACACACAGTGATACACACTGACCCACACACAGTGATACACACTGACACACACACACAGTGTTACACACTGACCCACACACACAGTGATGCACACTGACACACACACACAGTGATACACACTGACCCACACACACACTGACAAACACACACACACACACAGTGATACACACTGACCCACACACAGTGATACACACTGACACACAGTGGTACACACTGACCCACACACACAGGGATGCACACTGACACACACACACACACACAGTTAAAACACTGAAACACACACACACACACACACACACACAGTGATACACACTGGCCCACACACAGTGATACACACTGACAAACACAGTGGTACACACTGACCCACACACAAAGTGATGCACACTGTTACACACACACAGTGAAAGACACTGACCCAAACGCACACTGACACACACACACACACAGTGATACACACAGACACACACACAGTGATACACACTGACACACAGTGGTACACACTGACCCACACACACAGTGATGCACACTGACACACACACACACAAAGTGAGAACACTGAAACACACACACACACACACACACAGTGATACACACTGACACACACACACACACAGTGACACACACTGACACAAACACACACACACACAGTGATACACACTGACCCACACACAGTGATACACACTGACACACACAGTGGTACACACTGACCCACACACACAGCGATGCACACTGACACACACACAGTGATACACACTGACCCACACACACACTGACAAACACACACACACACAATGATACACACTGACCCACACACAGTGAAACACACTGACACACAGTGGTACACACTGACCCACACACACATTGATGCACACTGACACACACACACACACACACACACACAGTGACACCCACTGACTCACACACACACACTGACCCACACACATTCTGTGGCACACACTGACCCACACACACTGCGAAACAGACTGACACACACAGTGATACACACTGAACCACACACACGGTGATACACATTAACACACACACACACACACGCAGTGATACACACTGACACACACACACACAC
>NW_027590085.1:900000-980000 GCF_964213995.1 Mustelus asterias | reverse complement strand
CAGACACTGACACACACACACACAGTGTTACACACTGACCCACACACACAGTGGTACACACTGACATACACACACACAGTGACAACACTGACACACACACACACACACACACACACAGTGATACACACTGACCCACACACAGTGATACACACTGACCCACACACACACAGACACACACACACAATGACACACACTGACCCACAGACAAACACAGTAACACACACTGACACGCACACACAGGGATACAAACTGACCCCCATATACACAGTGATACACACTGACACGCACACACACACAGTGACACACACTGACCCCCACACACACAGTGATATCCACTGACCCACACACACAGTGATGCACACTGACCGAGAAACACACAGTGACACGTACTGACACACACACACACGCACACTGACACACACTGACCCACACACACACACTGACACACACTGCCACAAACACACACACAGTGATGCACACTGACACACACAGTGGTGAACACTGACACACACACACACACAGTGATACACACTGACCCACACACACACAGTGATGCACACTGACACACATAGTGATGAACACTTTCCCACACACTCACACAGTGACACACACTGACCCACACACTCACACAGTGACACACACTGACACAAACACACACGCACAGTGATACACACTGACCCACACACAGTGATACACACTGACACACACAGTGATACAAACTAACCCACACACAAAGTGATGCCCACTGACACACACATCCACAGTGATACACACTGACCCACACACACACAGTGACACACACCCACACAATGCCACAAACTGTCCGAGAGTAACACACACTGACACACACTCACAGTGATACAAACTGACCCCCATATATACAGTGATACACACTGACGCACACACACACACTCACACACACACAGACCCACACATACACAGTGATACACTCTGACCCACACACACAGTGATACACACTGTCACACACACACACAGTGACACACCCTGAACCACCCAAACACACACAGTGAGACACACTGACCCACACACACAGTGATGCACACTGACACACATAGTGATGAACACTGACCCACACACTCACACAGTGACACACACTGACCCACACACTCACACAGTGACACACACTGACACAAACACACACGCACAGTGATACACACTGACACACACACAGTGATACACACTGACACACACAGTGATACAAACTGACCCACACACAAAGTGATGCCCACTGACACACACATCCACAGTGATACACACTGACCCACACACACACAATGACACACACCCACACAATGCCACAAACTGTCCGACAGTAACACACACTGACACACTCACAGTGATACAAACTGACCCCCATATATACAGTGTTACACACTGACACACACACTCACACACACACAGACCCACACACACACACAGTGATACACTCTGACCCACACACACAGTGATACACACTGTCACACACACACACACAGTGACACACCCTGAACCACCCAAACACACACAGTGATACACACTGACGCACACACACACACACACACACACACACACACAGTGACACACCCTGACCCACACACACAGACTCAGTGATACACACTAACACACACACAAACACACACACACACACACACACACACACACACAGTGAAACACACTGACCCACACGTGGACACCGACATACTCACACACACTGATACATGGACACAAAGTGAGACACTCTGACCCACACACACACAGTGATACACACTGACACACACACACACACACACTGACACACACACACAGAGTGTTACACACTGACGCACACACACACACTGACACACACACACAGCGACACACACTGACTCACACACACAGAGTGACACACACTGACACACAAACACAGTGATACACACTGGCCCACACACACACAGTGACACACAGACACACACACAGTCCCCCACACACACACACACAGTGATACACACTGACCCACACACACACAGTGACACCCACTGACTCACACACACACAGTGATACACACACAGTCCCACACTCATCCTGTGGCACCCACTGACCCACACACACACAGCGAAACACAGTGACACACACAGTGATACACACTGAACCACACACACAGTGATACACATTGACACACACACACACAGCGAAACACAGTGACACACACAGTGATACACACTGAACCACACACGCAGTGATACACACTGAAACACACACACACAGTGAAACACACTGACACACACACACAGTTAAACACACTGACACACACACACAGTGATATACACTGACACACACACACACACACACTGACACACACACACAGAGACACACTCAATGACAGACACTGACACACACACACACAAGGTGATACACACTGACCCACACACATAGAGTGATACATACTGACCCCCCCCCCCACACACACACACGGATTCACACATACACAGTGATACACTGTGACACACACACGCAGTGATACACACTGACACACACACACACACAATGAAACACACTGACCCACACATGCACATAGAGTGACACACGCTGACACACACACAGTGATACACGCTGACCCGCACACACGCAGTGATACATACTGACCCACACACATAGTGATACACACTGACCCACACACACAGAGTGATACACACTGACCCGCACACACACAATGATACACACTGACCCACACACACAGAGTGATACACACTGACCCGCACACACACAGTGATAAACACTGACCCACACTCATCCTGTGGCACACACTGACCCACACACACACACAGCGAAACACAGTGACACACACAGTGATACACATTGATCCACATACGCAGTGATACACACTGACACACACACACACAATGAAACACACTGACCCACACACGCACATAGAGTGACACACGCTGACACACACACGCAGTGATACATACTGACCCACACACACAGTGACACACACTGACCCACACACACACAGAGACATACACTGACCCACACACAGTGACACACACATGGACACTGACCCTCACACACTCACACCAGCTTCCTGATTGGTTGAAGTGTTTGTCACTCCCGGATTTGCTCTGGGGGCGGGGCCGTTAGCTGCTGGTGTTCTGATTGGCTGACACGGCTGTCAGTCAGAATGCCCAGCCTCTGATTGGCTCATCCGCTGTCAGTCAAAGTGCGGAGACCAGTCATTGGTGGAGCTGGCTGTCAGGAAGTGAGCGGCAATTCTGATTGGCTGATTCGGGCAGTGGTCGATCTGACCTCTGATTGGCTGAGGCGATCAGTTAGCAATCCAGTCTCTGATTGGCTGAAGCGGTCAGTTAGCAATCCAGTCTCTGATTGGCTGATGTTCTCTGTTAGTAATCTAGTCTCTGATTGGCTGAAGCGGTCAGTTAGCAATCCAGTATCGGATTGGCTGAGGCGGTCAGTTCACAATCCTGTCTCTGATTGGTTGAGGCGGTCAGTTAGAAATCCAGTCTCTGATTGGCTGAGGCGGTGATTTAGTGATCCCGCTCTGTGATTGGCTGAGGCGGTGATTTAGTGATCCCGCTCTGTGATTGGCTGAGGCGGTGATTTATTGATCCCACTCTGTGATTGGCTGTCAGTCAGTTTTGTTTCTTCATTAATTGAATCATTGATGTGAGCGGATATTTCACCGCGATCCTGATCTGCTCCCTGAACTTGGATTGAGTCACCGCGTAAATAAATGTGTTTGTGCAGCAATTTATATCCAGCAGCATTATGCCGACTGTTTGAAATGTGAATTCAGCATCAGTGACGGAAATTAATCCTTTCACTTTCGAATAGATAAAAAATATAACAAACACGGCCCAGAGGAGAATGAAAGCTCCAGATATGCTGAAGAGTAAAATCATTGACTTCCTTCTGCTCTCCATCTCGGGGTCTCTGCGATTCTCTCCCTGACTCTGAGCCCTCAGTCCCTTCCGGACTCGACTGGTCACCAAAATGTGTCTGACTGTCAGAGCGTTAATCAGCAGGATTAAACCGAATGGTAGCAATGGGGTTAAAACCGCATCAAACCAGGAAAATCCAACCCAGCCAGGATCAGTCCAATAGCTTGCCTTTACCTGACAGCCCCACTGGACATTGTCGATTATCATTACAGGTTCATTTGTAAAGTACGTGGGTATGTTTCTCACAGTGAGCAGGATGCCAGTTGTTGCCAGAACCACAGCCGCAGTTTTCCCGGTGCAATATTTAGTTTTCAGTTTCTGGCAGCCAATGGCTACAAATCGATCAAAGGAGAAAGTGACGGTGAACCAGACTGAACAGTCTGTGGCTGCAGGTAGCAGGACAGAGTGAACACGACACACAGAGGTGAGGGACAGGAAATTCAGCGGCCAATAATAACCATTTATCATGGTGAGAATGGGGTTAAAGATGACGAACAGTAGATCCGCCGCTGCCATGGCCACCAGGTAGCGAGTGGTGCAGGTGGAGAGGCCACACTTTCCCCGACTCAGGATCACAATTCCCAGTAAATTAACTGTCAGTGAAAAAGGGACAAGAGGCGGGAAATGAGTGAGTGAACATTCCCCATGTGTGAACCCACAGTAAGGAGAGGATTTCAGCATCAATCCAATGGGGTTCCCGGGGTGGCGGTGTTGTTGGAGGAGTTGTGTTCGAGATTAAAATTGCAGATTGGAAAGTAGCCAATGTAACCCCGCTGGTTAAGTAGGGACTGGGGGACAGGAAGCTGTGAATTACACATCTCTCACTTTGATGGAGCAAATCTGCAAATTCTCATCATTCAAAAATTTCACACAGATTGCATTTCTCATCTGATGTGTTTTCCAGGATTAATTCAGACTGGACGGGTTTCCCAATTAGACCCAAAGTGGACAGAGATAGAATCTGCAATCCCTTCCTGCACCCAATTATCAGAGCCCACCCCGGATTGAACACGTCTCTGGAATGGACAGCTGGTGGAGTTGGAAGTCAATTCAGGATTTTTCTACTTAACTTCCACTCTCCAAATGTCCGCCCCATTCTGACTCTCCCCCGCAGCTTTTCTGCTTCTAATTTACAAATTATATCCTCTGTCCGTCTCTTTTTTCCTTTCTTCTCTCCCTCTCTCTTTGCCTTCTCCTTTGCTTCCCTATCTATTTCTTCCTAAACTCTTCTTCTCTCCGACCAGCTTTATTCCCTCTATCTGGATTTCTCTCTCATCCAGTGCGTTCCCATTCTTCATTCACATTGTAACTTTACTCCATATCTCCCTATCACTCTCCAATTGTTCTCTCTCTCCTCCTGTTTCTCCCCATATCTCTCTATCTCATCCCAGTATTGCTCTCTCCATCTCGCTTTCTCCCCATTCCTGTTCACCTTCCTCCAGAATCTCTCCCTCTCCCTTTCCAGCTTTCTTTGTGGGGATTTTAAGCACAGCAAGATCCCATGGGCAGCACTGTGACCATATCCAGAGAGGACAAAGTGAGCGGGGGGAGGTGAACATTTCATTCCCCCAGCCTCGTGCTTGGTGTAAGGTTGGGGGGAGGGGATCGAGACGAGGTGACTGGGAGCGGGGAAGTTAGCTCGCAACCAGAGAAGAGTAATAGACAGTGCAAGAGGGAGGATGGACGGGGGATAGAGAAGGGGAGAGCTCAGACCAAAGGATTGAGATGTGTTCACTTTAATGCCAGGAGTAGAGTGAAGAAAGGGGATGAGCTCAGAGCGTGGATCGATGCCTGGAAGTGTGATGTGGTGGCCATTACAGAGACTTGGATGTCTCAGGGACAGGACTGGATACTCCAGGTGCCGGGATTCAGATGTTTCAGGAAGGACAGGGAGGGAGCCAAGAGAGGGGGTGGAGTGGCACTGCTGATCAGGGATAGTGTCACAGCTGTAGAGAAGGTGTATGCTGTGGAGGGATTGTCTACAGAGTCTCTGTGGGTGGAAGTTCGGAGTGGGAAGGGGTCGATCACTTTGCTGGGTGTTTACTCCAGGTCGCTCAATAGTAACAGGGAAAGTGGAGGAGCGGATTGGGAAACAGATCCTGGAGAGATGCAGTAATAGCAGATTTGTTGTCATGGGAGACTTTAATTTCCCAAAAATGGATTGGAATATCCCTCGAGTAAGGCGATTGGATGGGGAGGAGTTCGTTAGGTGTGTTCAGGAGGGTTTCCTGACACAGCATGTGGACAAGCCTACAAGAGGAGAGGCTGTACTTGATCCAATACTGACCAATGAACCTGGTCAGGTGTCAGATCTCTCCATGGGAGAGCATCTTGGAAATAGCGATCATAGCTCTATCCCCTTTATGCTTGCATTGGAAAAAGAGAGGATCAGGCAAGCTAGGAAAGTGTTTATATGGAGTAAGGGGAAATATGAACACATAAGGCAGCAAATTAGAGGAGTAAATTGGAAGGAGGTATTCTCGGGGAAATCTACTGAAGAGAGGTGGCAGTTTTTCAAGGAATGTCTGTCCAGGGTTCTACAGGACAATGTTCCGAGCAGACAGGGAGGAGTTGGTCGGTTAAAGGAACCGTGGTGCACGAAAGCTGTGCGGGTCTTAGTCGCGAAGAAATGGAAAGCGTACAAAAGGTTCAGAGAGCTTGGCGAAGAAAGGGATCTAGATGAGGAAACGGCTTGTAGGAAGGGACTAAAGAAGGAAATTAGGAGAGCCAGAAGGGGTCACGAGAAAGCCTTGGCAGGTAGGATTATGGAAAACCCTAAGGCGTTCTATAAATATGTGAAGAGTAAAAGGATGAGACGTGAAGGAATAGGGCCTATAAAAGGTGAAGGTGGGAAAATCTGTACAGAACCAGTAGAAATGGCAGAGGTGCTTAATGAGTATTTTGCCTTGGTTTTCACAGAGGAGAAGGACCTGGGTGGATGTACTGTGGGCTTCCGGTGGACTGAAAAGATTGAGTATTTGGACTTTAACAAAGAGGTTGTGCTGGAATCTTTGAATGGCATCAAGATAGATAAGTCGCCGGGTCCGGATGGGATGTACCCCAGGTTACCGTGGGAGGTGAGGGAAGAGATTGCAGAGCCTCTGGCGATGATCTTTGCGTCGTCGATGGAGACGGGAGAGGTGCCGGAGGATTGGAGGATTACGGATGTGGTTGCTATTTTCAAGAAGGGGAATAGGGATAGAACAGGAAATTACCGATCGGTGAGTCTAACCTCAGTGGTTGGTAAGCTGATGGAGGAGATCCTGAGGGACAAGATTTATGAGCATTTAGAGAGGTTTAGTAAGCTCAAGAATACTCAGCACGGCTTTGTCAAAGGCAGATCATGCCTGACGAGCCTGGTGTAGTTCTTCGAAAATGTGACGAAACACATTGACGAAGGGAAAGCGGTAGATGGGATTTATATGGATTTTAGCAAGGTGTTCGATAAAGTCCCCCCTGCAAGGCTTCTAGAAAAAGTGAGAGGGCATGGGATCCAAGGGGTTGCGGATCCAGAACTGGCTTGCCTAAAGGAAGAGTTTTAACAACACCAGGTTAAAGTCCAACCGGTTTATCTGGTAGCAAATACCATTAGCTTTCGGAGTGCTGCTCCTTCGTCAGATGGAGTGGAAATGTGCCATCTGACGAAGGAGCAGCTCTCCGAAATCTAATGGTATTTGCTTCCAAATAAATCTGTTGGAATTTAACCTGGTGTCATTAAAACTCTTACTGTGTTCACCCCAGTCTAACGCCGGCATCTCCACACCTTGCCCAAAGGAGGCAGAGAGTGGGTATAGATGGGTCTTTTTCTAAATGGAGGTCGGTCACCAGTGGTGTGCCCCAGGGATCTGTTCTGGGACCCTTGCTGTTTGTCATTTTCATAAATGACCTGGATGAGGGAATGGAGGAATGGGTTGGTAGGTTTGCCGACGACACGAAGGTTGGTGGGGTTGTGGATAGTCTGGAGGGATGTCAGAAGTTACAGAGGGGCATAGATAGGGGGCAAGACTGGGCGGAGAAGTGGCAGATGGACTTTAACCCAGATAAATGCGTCGTGGTCCATTTTGGCAGGTCAAATGGGATGAAGGAGTACAATATAAAGGGAAAGACTCTTAGTACTGTAGAGGATCAGAAGGACCTTGGTGTCCGGCTCCATAGGACTCTAAAATCGGCCCCGCAGGTGGAGGAGGTGGTTAAGAAGGCGTATGGTGTGCTGGCCTTTATCAATCGAGGGATTGAGTTTAGGAGTCCAGGGATAATGATGCAGCTATATAAGACCCTCGTCAGACCTTACTTGGAGTACTGTGCTCAGTTCAGGTCGCCTCATTACAGGAAGGATGTGGAAAAGATTGAAAGGGTGCAGAGAAGATTTACAAGGATGTTGCCTGGATTGAGTGGCATGCCTTATGAGGATAGGCTGAGGGAGCTCGTTCTTTTCTCCTTGGAGAGATGTAGGATGAGAGGGGACCTCATAGAGGTATATAAGATGTTGAGAGGCATAGATCGGGTGGACTCTCAGAGGCTGTTTCCCAGGGTGGAAATGGCTGCTACGAGAGGACACAGGTTTCAGGTGCTGCGGGGTAGGTACAGGGGAGATGTTCGGGGGAACTTTTTCACTCAGAGAGTGGTGGGTGAGTGGAATTGGCTGCCGTCAGTAGTGGTGGAGGCAAACTCAATCGGGTATTTTAAGAGACTCCTGGATGAGTACTTGGGAGTTAATACGATGGAGGGTTATAGGTAGGCCTAAAAGGTAGGGATATGTTCAGCACAACTTGTGGGGCCGAAGGGCCTGTTTTGTGCTGTAGTTTTTCTATGCTTCTATGTAATCCTCCACCCAGTGCCATGTGAATTCTGAGTTTGGATACATATCCCCTCAGTGACAGAAAGAGATAAACTCGTCTCTTTAAACTGGGAACAAGCTGTGTCCATTCCTATGGTAGACTTCTTAAAATGAGCCTCCCGGTCGTTATTAATTAATAAATTAATCGTTTTATTGATCTATTGATTGATTTGTGTCATCACAGGGCTCTGACTGAGGCTATTCTCCAGAGACAGGAAGCTGGGCACTGACTCCTAACTGGAGACCCCCAGATAAGGTGGTTCTTCCCACCCCCCCCCCCCCCCCCCCCCCCGCACAGCAATATGGTTTGTGGTTATTGGCAGTGTGGCTCAGAAATATTGCATCGCTCCTTTCAACAAAGTGCACATGAAAGAGAGGGAAAGAAGCTGAGATATGGACAGAAATAGGAAGTTAGAAGGAGTTGTGGAGTAAGAGGTGGTGGGTGTGGTTGCAAAGACCTGGCCCTCGATAAGAACATCCATCTTTACAATGAGTGAGAGCGATAGTGGCAGGAGGAGAAAAGAGAAGTAGGGAGTGGAGCAGAGACAGAGGGAGGCCCGAGAGGAGTGGAAGGTCAAAGCAAAGGTGGTGATGGAGGGACAGCATTTGAGAAAGAGAGACAGGATGTGAGAGTCTCCAGTGTGTGGTCACCAGCTGCAGCTCCACTCAAACCCTGTCAGATAGTCTGGGAGGATTTAAAAAGTGTCCTGAAGGAATCAGCAGCCGCTTCCAAAACTGAAAGAGGGAGTTGAGCGGCTTCTAGAGACTGAGAGGGGACAGGGGGTGGGCAGGATGGAGCAGGGCTGGCATTTTAATTCAGGTTTAGAAGATTCTCTCGGTGGAACTCTCTCTCTCTCCATTTCAATGTTTCTGTCTGATTTGAAGAAATGGAGGGAAGGAAAGAGTGAGAGAGAATGAGGAGAACCAAGAATGAGAGGTTATAGAATAATAGAATCATACAGAGCAGAAGAGGCCCTTCGGCCCATCGAGTCTGCACTGTCACATTAGAAATACTTGAAATCCCACCTAACCCCATCTGTCAGCACTTGGCCCAGAGCCCTGAATGTGATGACATGGCAAGTGCTCATCCAGATACCTTTTAAAGGATGTGAGGGAACCCACCTCCACCACCCTCCCAGGCAGCGCATTCCAGACCCTCACCACCCTCTGAGTAAAAAAATATTTCCTCACACCACCCCCCCCCCCCCCCGCCAAACCTCCTTCCCCCACCGTGAACCTATGTCCCCTCGTGACTGACCGTTCAGATCTGGGGAACAGTTGCTCCTTATCCACTCTGTCCATGGCCCTCATAATCTTGTCTCCCTCGGTCAGGTCGCCCCTCAGTCTTCTCTGCTAAAACGTTAATAACCCAACTCAACGCAACCTATTTTCACAACACAGATCTTCCATCCAAGGCAGCATCTTGGTGAATCTCCTCTGCACCCCCATCCAGCGCAAACACATCCTTCCTATAATGTGGCGATCAGAACTGCACACAGTACTCCAGCTGGGGCCTCACCAAAGATTGAGACAATTCCAACATTACTCCCCTGCTTTTGTAATCTATGCCTCGATTGATAAAGGCAAGTGTCCCATATGCCATTTTCACCACCTTACTAATATGCACTTCTGCTTTCAAAGATCTGTGGTCAAATACGCCAAGGTCACATTCTACCATAGATCTTCCTATCGTCCGAACATTCATTGAGTACTTCCTTGTCAAATTACTCCTTCCAAAGTGTATCAGCTCACACTTTTCAGGTTTACATTCCATTAAACGGTGTAAAAGGCAATCCACACTGCGAACTGCACCTTGTGTGATCTTGCTGCAGAACGTGCTTTCAAAGATTGTGTCAGTGTTAAGAGAGAGTTTCATCTTTCCAGGGAAGTGAAGGGAACTCTCTCGACTTGGGACAATGCACACACACAGAGTGGAAGGTGTGTGGGGATTTTTGTTGGGTGCTTTGGGGGAAGGGGCTCACAGCAGGTGTGAGGATGTTGGCAGGGGAAGGCCTGTGTCTCATTTGATTCGCTTCACAGTGCAGCTACTGTGGGATCTTGCTGTGCACGCAGTGTCCTGGGCATTTTGCCTGTTTTGTAACAATGACCATCCTCTTTGAAAATAATTCATTGACTGCAAAGAAGGTTCCAAGGCCTTGAATATAAAAAAGCTGAAAGTTGAAAAATGGGACTGAGGAAGTTCATGAACACTTTCTGCAGAGGACTGAGGGTACATTCAGCCAATATCACATTGCTGCCTGTGGGATCTTACTGTGCGACCAATATTCCAGCCTCAGTTTGCACATTAAAACAAGAAACACACACACACAGAAAACAATCTGCACGGAAAATCTGTACGGAATCAATCGAAATCGCAGAGGTGCTTAATGAGTATTTTGCCTCGGTTTTCACAGAGGAGAAGGACATGGGTGGATGTACTGCGGGCTTGCGGTGGACTGAAATGATTGAGTATGTGAACTTTAACAAAGAGATTGTGCTGGAATCTTTGAATGGCATCAAGATGGATAAGTCGCCGGGTCCGGATGGGATGTACCCCAGGTTACTGTGGGAGGCGAGGGAAGAGCTTTGCGTCGTCGATGGAGATGGAAGAGGTACCGGAGGATTGGAGGATTGCGGATGTGGTTCCTATTTTCAAGAAGGGGAATAGGGATAGCCCAGAAAATTACCTACCGGTGAGTCTAGCCTCAGTGGTTGGTAAGCTGATGGAGAAGATCCTGAGGGACAAGATTTATGAGTATTTAGAATACTCAGCACGGCTTTGTCAAAGGCAAATCGTGCCTTTCGAGCCTGGTGGAGTTCTTCAAAAATGTGACTAAACACATTGACGAAGGGAAAGCGGTAGATGTGGTTTATATGGATTTTAACAAGGCGTTCGATAAGGTCCCCCATGCAAGGCTTCTAGAAAAAGTGAGAGGGCATGGGATCCAAGGGGCTGCTGCCCTGTGGATCCAGAACTGGCTCGGCCAAAGGTGGCAGAGAGTGGATAGAGATGGGTCTTTTTCTAAATGGTGGTCAGTCACCAGTGGTGTGCCCCAGGGATCTGTTCTGGGACCCTTGCTGTTCGCCATTTTCATAAATGACCTGGATGAGGAAGTGGAGGGATGGGTTGGTAAGTTTGCCGACGACACAAAGGCTGGTGGGGTTGTGGATAGTCTGGAGGGATGTCAGAAGTTACAGAGAGACATAGATAGGATGCAAGACTGGGCGGAGAATTGGCAGATGGACTCCAACCCAGATAAATGCGTAGTGGTCCATTTTGGCAGGTCAAATGGGGTGAAGGAGTACAATATTAAGGGAAAGACACTTCGTACTGTAGAGGGTCGGAAGGAGCTTGGGGTCCGTGTCCATAGGACTCTAAAATCGGCCCCGCAGGTGGAGGAGGTGGTTAAGAAGGCGTATGGTCTGCTGGCCTTTATCAATCGAGGGATTGGGTTTAGGAGTCCGGGGATAATGATGCAGCTTTGTAAGACCCTCGACAGACCCCACTTGGAGTACTGTGCTCAGTTCTGGTCGCCTCGTTACAGGAAGGATGTGGAAAAGATTGAAAGGGTGCAGAGGAGATTTACAAGGATGTTGAAATGGATTGAGTGGCATGCCTTATGAGGATAGGCTGAGGGAGCTCGTTCTTTTCTCCTTGGAGAGATGTAGGATGAGAGGAGACCTAATAGAGGTATATAAGATGTTGAGAGACATAGATCGGGTGGACTCTCAGAGGCTTTTTCCCAGGGGGAAATGGCTGCTGTGAGAGGACACAGGTTTAAGGTGCTCGGGGGTAGGTACAGGGGAAATGTTCGGGGGAACTTTTTCACTCAGAGGGTGATGGGCGAGTGGAATCGGCTGCCATCAGTGGTAGTGAAAGCAAACTCAGTAGGTTATTTTAAGAGACTCCTGGATGGGTTCATGGGACTTAATACGATGGAGGGTTACAGGTAGGCCTAAAGGTAGGGATATGTTCGGCACAACTTGTGGGGCCGAAGGGCTGTATTTTTTCTGTGTTTCTATGTTTCTAATTATCAGAAACTCTGAACTGAATTTTGAAACTGCCTCTGTGCTTTGGATCTTCCTGTGCACAAGTTGCATCAGAAATCTCTAATTTAACAGCTGTGAGGTCAGATTAACAATTAATCTCATCACTGTAAATAATTCTTGATGGCCTGGAATGAAAGTTCTTTAACTAGAAGCGGGTGTAATTGTGGAATAAAAAATGTGTGTGAGGCAGAGAGATAAATGTGAGGGTGAAATGAAATGCACAGGGTTCTATTTGAATACAGTTTGCTGTGGTGGTGATTGTCGGAGCTCTCGCTCTATGTCTGGTGTTGGGAAGCTGAGTTTGTGAAGTGTGGTCCCTTTAAAAGCTGGTTTTGTGTCCCTTTCAAGCTGCACTTGTGTCAATGCTTGGAGGCTTCAAATGCAGGTACAGACAGAGTACACAGACTGCAACATTTGCAGCAAAGGCCAAGCATCAGCATCGCCATGGTAACAGGCTTTGCAGGTTTTTCAATTTTGAGTTCAGCCTATCAGTTCAAAGAAGACACTCAGCTATCAGGAAGCTATCAAATGTTAATTTATTGTTGTTGACAAGGTCAGATCAATCCTGGTGCAGGAAAATTCAGAGGTCATCACAGTATAAAAACAGGGGATCAACTGCCTGCCTGCAGTTCAACTGAAGGGCTGCCACCTCTCAAAGCCCAGAGAGGGAAAGAACAGCTCTCTCCAGCTTTGATTATCACTGAATAGACCTCTCCATCTATCGATCTGAATCAGAATTAACTCGCAGGCAGAAAGACGAATGCCAAAGGTTTTCCTAAATTATGTTCTTTTTTTTCTGTTAATGAATGTCCTTGTATTTATTTGAACAGCATTCCAGGAGAATCTTACTTTAATCACAATGTTCCTTCTTTATCTAAAGTTCCCTGCTGGTTAAATAATTAAATTGTTAATTGTTCACTTAAATTGAGTGTCAGATATTTCTGTTAGTTAACCACTAAATGTTAATGAAGAACAGTTCACACCTTCCCACACACCTTTCTCACATCACAAAGCAAGGTATTCCTCTTCGGGGAATTCGGCGTGGCTTGTTAAAAGGGCATCAACCTCTGTCTCATGACACTGTCTCTCTATCTGTGTCTCTGTCTCTCCATTCTGTGGTTTGTGAGAGAGGGAGTGAGAGAGTTGGGGGACAGGCTGAGGAAAGGCTGATGTTACAGAATGTGGGAGTGAGAGAGAAACGGGAGGATCAGGTTAAACAGGGGGAGAGATAGCTGAACATTGTGGAGTTAGGGTGGAGGGAAAATGTCACAGGATTCGGGGGTAGAGGGTTTCCTGAGAGCAGTAACTGCTGATGTCCCTGTCACATCTTTCCAGAAGGTGTGATGTTCAAACACTCCAGTCCTGAGTCAGTCTGTTTTGAAATGTATCCTGAGGAAATGAACAGTTTCTTCCCAGTTGAGGTTTGAGCCACTTGCCTCCTGGGCTGGGTGGTGTGGAAACATTGCTGCGCATGGGATCCTGCTGTGCATCAATGACTTGCAGCATATACAGAACTGCAAAAGGTAACCACACAACTTAAAAGGGAAATTTGGGAGGGGGGGTGGGATAAAAATCAAACCCCTGGCCTTGGTAAAGACTTATGCTCAATCCCTGTGTCCTGTTTGTGTTTTTAGACAGGGTGGTGCGATTTGGAGGAATTATCATTTTTTATGAGGGAGTGGGTAGGGCAGGGGGTTCAATATCTCGGCCTCTGTCATCACAACGTTCCCTCTCTCTCTCCATACATTTGCTTCAATGTTGCATCTTGTAGTTCATGTAAAATAAAATCCCATTGTGATTTGCTGTTTGTTTATTGTTGTGGGGTGTATGAGGGGTGTGCAGATGGGACAGATGGTGGGGAACAGTGGTTCTCTTTTCCCCTCTCGCCCTTTCCCTCCATGTGTGGGATGTTTTGGGGCTGGAAAGGACAGTTCTGTTTCACTGGGGTGGGGAGAATCCTGTTCTTTGTCCCCAAGGTTTATTGCATCCTCTGTGAGTCGGCCTGAATTCAAGGCCTAATCTCAGGGCCCTCAGGATGCCTTTTCCATTCACTTCATTCCATACAGTTACTGTGTTTAATTTTATGAGATCAATCATTAAATAAAACTGCAGCAGCCGCATCAATTCATTCCACTCAGGATGCAATTGTCGGTTTTCAAACTCTCCCACCCAACGTTCTTGTTAGATTGTGTTATCAGTGAGGGAGAGAGAGAAAAAGAGGAAGGTAGAAGAGAGAGAGAGAAGCCCACAAGGAAGGGAGAGGTGAGAAGATAAATTGTCGGGGGGAGGGGTGGGGGTGAGGGAGGGTGGGTGGGGGGAGAGAGGACGTGTTTAGGGGGTCCTCCACTGTTTCATTCCAGCCGAGCCCCCCAGTCATTGAAACATATAAACGAGAAGCATGAGTCGGAGCCTGCGCCGCCATTCAATTTTATTGTGGCTGATCATCAAATTTAATAACTTGATTCACCCTTACCCCATATCCTTTTATCCCTTTAGCCCCGAGAGCTATATCTAATTTATTTTTGAAGTCACAGAACGCCTGTGAATTCACCACATTCACCACCCTCTGACTGAAGAAATTTCTCCTCCCCTCAGTTCTAAAAAGGTTTTCCCTTATCATCAAACGAAGACAGCGAGTTGTGGACTCCCCCACCATTGGTAACTTTCTTTCTGAATCGACCCGTTCGAATCCTGTTTGAATTTTATAAGTTTCTATGAGATTCCCTCTCACTATTCTGAATGCATTTGCCTTAACAACATTCGGTGGTAGTGAATTCCACACATTCACCACCCTCTGGCTGAATAAATTTCTCCCCACCTCAGCTCCAAAAGGTTTGTCCCCAATCCTAAAACTATGACCCCTAGTTCTCGACTCCCCCACCATTGGGAACATTCTTTCTGAATCGATCCTGCCTCATTCTGTTAGAATTTAATACGTTTCTATGAGGTCCCCTCTCACTCTACAAATTTCCATTGAATATAATCCTAACCAATCTAATCTCTCCTCATACGACAGACCTGCCATCCCAGGAATCAGCCTGGTAAACCGTCGCTGTACTTCCTCTATAGCAAGGACATCCTTCCTCAGATCAGGACACCAAAACTGTACAAAACTCTCCAGGTGTGGCCTCACCAATCTTTTATAAATTGCAGCAAACCATCCCTATCCCTAAATAGGAATCATCTCGCGATAAAAGCTTACAGACCATTTAGCTCCATTCCTGTCTGCTGTACCTGCCTGGTTCCGTGCAGTGAATGATGCACGAGGAGACCAAGGTTTTGATGAGAATCCACCTCCCTCAATTTACACCCATTCAATAATAACTTGTCTTCCTAATATTCCTACCAGAGTCGATATCCTCACAGTGATCCACATTAAACTGCATCTGCCATGCGTATGACCACACCCTCAGCCTGTCAAAATCACGCTGAATATTCTCTGCACCATCCTGACAGCTCAACCTCCCACCCAGCTTTGTACCATCTGCAAATTTGGAGATGATGCATTCAGTAACCCTTCTGGAATTAACCACATCCACTGGTTCCCTTCGGTAAACCAAACGAGTTCCACCCTCAAACAAGTCCAAGAGATTCCAATCATGATTTCCCTTTTGCAAATCCATGCTGACTTTGTCTGATTATGGCACTGCCTTCCAAATGCCGAGATATGAAATAGTTGAAATTTGACTCTTGCAACTTCCCCAGCACCGACGTTAGGCTCACTGGTCTATAGTTCACTGTTTTCTCTCTACAGTCCTGTCTGAATACCGGGCTTTCATTAGCTACCCTCCAGTCTGTAGGAACCAGCCCAGAGTCCAATAAAATTGGAAAATAACTACCATTGGATCTGCGATTCCCAGGAAGAGACAGAGACTTGGTTGAAAGAGGGACAGGACTGGCAGCTGAATATTCCGGGGTACAAGTGTTTTAGGCGAGACAGAGGAGGGGCCAAAAGAGGTGGGGGAGTAGCAGTATTAGTTGGAGAGCATATTACAGCGGTGCAGAGGGAGGACAATTCAGAGGGGTCGTGTAACGAGTCACTCTGGGTGGAGCTTAGAAACAGGAAGGGCGCAGTCACTATGTTGGGGCCCCCCAACAGCCCGAGGGAAGTGGAAGAACGGATATGTCAGGAGATACTGGATAGGTGCAGGAAAATTAGGGTTGTTGTAGTGGGAGACTTCAATTTCCCTGGTAGAGACTGGAAATCGCTGAGAGCAGGGACTCTGAATGGGGAGGAATTTGTAAAATGCGTACAGGAGGGTTCTTTGGAACAATATGTAGATAGCCCGACTAGAGAGGGGGCTATACTGGACCTCGTACTGGGGAATGAGCCCGGTCAGGTCTTCAAAGTTTCGGTAGGGGAACATGTGGCAAATAGTGACCACAATTCTGTTAGCTTTAGGATAGTGATGGAAAAGGATGAGTGGTGTCCCAAGGGTAAGGTGTTGGATTGGGGGAAGGCTAACTTTAGTGGGAATAGGCAGAAATTGGCAGCTCTTGATTGGGAGAGGCTGTGTGAGGGTAAATCCACATCTGGCATGTGGGAGTCTTTTAAGGAACAGTTGTTAGGGCTACAGGACAGGCATGTGCCTGTTAAAAAGAAGGGTAGGATTCGAGGACCGTGGATAACCAGGGAAATTGAAGGACTGGTCAAAAAGAAAAGAGAGGCGTATGGTAGGTCCAGGCAGCTAAAAACGGAGGGAGCTCTGGAGGAGTACAAAGAAAGTAGGAAAGAATTCAAACGGGGAATTAGAAGAGCAAAAAGGGGTCACGAAATGTTCTTGGCAGACAGGATTAAGGAGAATCCCAAGGCATTTTATTCATACGTTAGGAACAAAAGGGTTGTCAGGGAAAAAATCGGACCTCTAAGGGACAAAAGTGGGGAATTATGCTTGGAGCCCAAAGAAGTACGGGAGATCCTAAATGAATACTTTGCGTCGGTATTCACAAAAGAGAGGGATGTGTTGACTGGGAATGTCTCGGAGGGCAGTGTTGACCCGTTGGAGAAAATCTCCATTACAAAGGAGGAAGTGTTAGGTTTGTTAGAGAATTTAAAGTCTGACAAATCCCCGGGACCTGATGGAATCTATCCAAGGCTGCTCAGGGAGACGAGAGATGAAATCGCTGGGCCTCTGACGCAAATCTTTGCCTCGTCACTGGACGCAGGTGAGGTCCCAGAGGATTGGAGGATAGCTAATGTGGTCCCGTTATTTAAGAAGGGTAGGAAGGATAACCCGGGTAATTATAGGCCGGTGAGCTTGACGTCCGTGGTGGGGAAGTTGTTGGAGAAGATTCTTAGAGATAGGATGTATGCGCATTTAGAAAGGAATAAACTCATTAACGATAGTCAGCATGGTTTTGTGAGAGGGAGGTCATGCCTCATTAAACTGGTGGAGTTTTTTGAAGAAGTGACCAAAATGGTTGACGAGGGAAGGGCCGTGGATGTCGTCTATATGGACTTTAGTAAAGCGTTTGACAAACTCCCTCATGGTAGGCTGGTGAAAAAGGTTGGATCTCATGGGATAAAGGGGGAGTTGGCTAGATGGGTGGAGAACTGGCTTGGTCACAGAAGACAGAGGGTGGTAGTGGAAGGGTCTTTTTCCGGCTGGAGGCCTGTGACTAGTGGTGTTCCGCAGGGCTCTGTATTGGGACCTCTGCTGTTTGTGATTAATATAAATGATCTGGAAGAAGGTGTAACTGGGGTGATCAGTAAGGTTGCGGACGACACAAAATTGGCAGGACTTGCAGATAGTGAGGAGCATTGTCAGAAGCTACAGAAGGATATAGATAGGCTGGAAATTTGGGCAAGGAAATGGCAGATGGAGTTCAATCCTGATGAATGCGAATTGATGCATTTTGGTAGAAATAATGTAGGGAGGAGATATACGAGAAATGGCAGAACCATAAAGGGTGTAGATACGCAGAGGGACCTGGGTGTGCAAGTCCACAGATCCTTGAAAGTGACGTCACAGGTGGAGAAGGTGGTGAAGAAGGCATATGGCATGCTTGCCTTTATAGGATGGGGCATAGAGTATAAAAGTTGGGGTCTGATGTTACAGATGTATAGAACGTTGGTTCGGCCGCATCTGGAATACTGCGTCCAGTTCTGGTCGCCACACTACCAGAAGGACATGGAGGCTTTGGAGAGAGTACAGATGAGGTTTACCAGGATGTTACCTGGTATGGAGGGGCTTAGTTATGAGGAGAGATTGGGTAAACTGGGGTTGTTCTCCCTCGAAAGACGGAGGATGAGGGGAGACTTAATAGAGGTGTATAGAATTATGAAAGGCATAGATAGGGTGAACGGTGATAAACTTTTCCCCAGGTCGGCGGTAACGTTCACGAGGGGTCATAGGTTCAAGGTGAAGGGGGGGAGGTTTAACACAGATATCAGAAGGACATATTTTACACAGAGGATGCTGGGGGCCTGGAATGCGCTGCCAGGCAAGGTGGTGGAGGCGGGCACACTGGGAACGTTTAAGACTTATCCAGACAGCCATATGAACGGAGTGGGAATGGAGGGATACAAAAGAATGGTCTAGTTTGGACCAGGGAGCGGTGCAGGCTTGGAGGGCGGAAGGGCCTGTTCGTGTGCTGTATTGTTCTTTGTTCTTTGTTTGTTCTAAAACTTCCTTAAGTACTCTGTGATGAAGGTTATCAGGACCTGGAGATTGATCCACCTTCAATCCCATCATTTTCCCCAAAACCATTTCTCTACAAATTCAAAATTCCTTCAGCTTCTCTCAAAAATTTATTACTGAAGAATAACTTTTGGCACATTATTCACATCTTCCTTTCTGAAGATCAAAGCAATCTTCAATTTAATTCCTCAGCTATTACTTTGTTCCCCGTTAGGGGATCGCACATTTCTGACTGCAAAGGTCCTAGTTTGTCAATCTGTTTCTCTTTTCATACCAATAGATATTTTTTGAAGTCAGTTGTTATGTTCCACGGTAGATTACTTTCATACTCTATTTTTCTTTCCTTATCAATCCCTTGCTCCTCCCAAAAGATTGGATTTGTAAACAGTGATTGTGTTACTGAGGGTGAATCTGTGATGATGTGTTTTAGCTTTTCACCAATTCACACCTACAATTGTGTTTTAAATCTGGCTGCTCCCACATTGCAGTGTGATTATGGGATCTTGCTGTGCAGGATGACCAGCGGGATTTCCGAAATGACACAGGGACATTTTATTTTCCTCAGAAACCCTCTAACCCTCCTGCTGATGACCTTAGTCTACACACCTTGGACATTGAGCCCTCTGCTCGGGGAAGAAGTTTCTTCTTAACTATCCTATCTTTGTTCATAATTTTGAACACCTCAATGATGTCCACGCTTCGCCGTCACTATTCTGTGGAAAGCAACCCCAGCCTAAACAGCCTGTCTTAAGAACATAAGAACATAAGAAACAGGAGCAGGAGTAGGCCATCTGGCCCTTCGAGCCTGCCCCGCCATTCAACAAGATCATGGCTGATCTGAAGCGAATCAGTTCCACTTACCCGCCTGCTCCCCATATCCCCTAATTCCCTTATCGATCAGAAAACTATCTCCCCGTGATTTAAACATATTCAACGAGGAAGCCTCCACAACTTCAATGGGCAGAGAATTCCAGAGATTCACTACCCTCTGAGAGAAGAAGTTCCCCCTCAACTCTGTTCTGAACCGGCCCCCCCTTATTTTGAGGCTGTGCCCTCTAGTTCTGGTTTCCCTTCTAAGTGGAAAGAACCTCTCCACCTCTACCCTATCCAGCCCCTTCATTATCTTATATGTCTCTATAAGATCACCCCTCATCCTTCTAAACTCCAACGAGTACAGACCCAATCTGTTCAATCTCTCCTCATAAGCTACACCCCTCATCTCCGGTATCAACCTGGTGAACCTTCTCTGCACTCCTTCCAAGGCCAATATATCCTTTCGCAAATAAGGGGAGCAAAACTGCACACAGTACTCCAGTTGCGGCCTCACCAGTGCCTTGTACATTTGCAGCAAGACCTCCCTGCTTTTATATTCTATCCCCCTCGCGATAAAGGCCAACATTCCATTCGCCTTCTTGATCACCTGCTGCACCTGCAGACTGAGTTTTTGTGATTCGTGCACAAGGACCCCCAGGTCCCTCTGCACAGTCGCATGATGTAATTTTTCTCCATTTAAATAATATTCAAATTTACTATTATTTCTTCCAAAGTGGATAACCTCACATTTGCTAACGTTATATTCCATCTGCCAGATCCTCGCCCACTCGCTCAGCCTATCCAAATCTCTCTGCAGACTTTCCGTGTCATCCACGCAATTCGCTTTCCCACTCACCTTCGTGTCATCAGCAAATTTGAATACCCTACATTCAGTCCCCTCCTCCAGATCATCTATGTAAATTGGAAACAGTCTTCACTGCAGAAACACTGCTGCCCGGGCAACATCCTGGTGAATCTCCTTTGCGTTCCTTCCAGAGCAATCACATCCTCCATCGAGTGAGGCCCCCAGAACTCCTCACAGTCCTCGAGCTGAAGACAAATGAGTGTTTCATACATCTCCATCATGACCTCCCTGCTCCTATCTTCTCTACATCAGCTGATAAAGAAAATTGTCATGTCTGTCTTCTTAAGCAGCTGATCATCAGAAGTTACCCACTGGAATGGAAAACAATAGAAGGTTTATGTTTTTTCTTGAGTTTAAACAGAAATTAAAATTTTAAAAATCCAAAGAACAGTTGTCCAGTCACAACCTCAACATAAAAAAAGAAATGAACTGTCTTCAAAAGAGTAAAAAATTATGTCAAGTAACAAAGGCTGTGATAAAGAGCATTCAGCACATGTTCCAAAATTAAGATCATCTTGACAGATTTCATTGAATAATTTTTACAATTATCAGGAATGATCTGGTCGATGTCCGACACATGGCGTTTCTAGATACCTTCAGTAAGTTAACAGACTTCAGTAATCTCAGAGCAAGTGGAGTTAGAGGACCAGCAGCAGAATGACTAGAAGCTGGTTACAAAGAGACAACACAGGCAGTGGGAGTTGAAGGGATTTACTCTGACTGCTGGAAGGTGGGAAGTGGTTTTCCACAAGGATCAGCGCTGGGATCACTTTCCTTCACCATTTACATCAACAATATGGAATAGGGAAGCAAAATTATAGTTTCAAAATTTACCAACCAATCCAAACTGAGAATGAGAATGAGCAGAGTGGAAGAATACAACTCAACACAATAACACATTAATAATAAATTATAAACTTGCAAATTGGGTATTAGAATTGGAAATTCATTTCACCACAGCTCAGTGTCAGGTTCTTCATTCTGATCAGAACAATATGTTTCCCAATCACTCTGTGGAAATCAAGTATCTGAATGTTTTCGAGGAGTTCAGGCCTTCAGGTGATCAGATTCACAAATCGCTTTCAGAAGCAACACAGTTTAGACAGAACCACAACAACCCAGAAAAAAACCCATTGGAGTTCATTGAGAGATCAATGGAAATGTGAACAATTCACAAAATGTTTGACAATCCCTGAATACTGCACGGTTTGTAATTGGTTTGTTTAAATATCAGGAAGTCGCTGAAACCTCTTTCTTTTCAATACAAAGCCGAGGTATGGAGAAATTTCACATCATCCACTGACCACCAAACAAAGTCAAACTCTTCCTGTTTTCAACATATTCCAAAGATAAAAGACTGAGGCAGCTCCACAGAATGGACATCTCACTCACCAAATTAAAATAGGATATATTTAAAATTGAAACAACTTATTTCACTGCAATTCTTTTCCGAAACACAATACAATTCTACATGGGCAGATGGTGCCAGATATTAATGGAGACTTCGATCAGATATTCCACTCAGGTGAAAGAACCACAATCAGTACAATTTTACATTGACAAATATAAGATTGAGTAGTTCACTCCTCAATACATTAACTTCATTGAGCAGTGAGCCCGTGAATAACATACAGAGGCTCATTGTCAGTTGATGAAAAGGATTAAAAACACAGAGAGACTTCAAGCCATTTGATTTGAGTAAATTACATCGTTGACCTGGTGTCTTTATAACAGTGACCACGAGATCAGCATGGAGCATTTTCAGTCAGAGTTTCGAATCAGAGAGCCGTTCACACACAGATTTACACAACCTCACTGGTTCGAGTCACTCACCAGGAACACCAATAATGGCGATGATTGGGTAGAATATTTTCTCAGCGACCTGAACTGGATCCGGCATCTTCAGTGTGAAGTGATGTGTCCCTTCGAGCTGCTGGCAGTCTCTCTGACTTTAACATCTGATGTTATATATTCCCAAAGCCTTTAATTTATACACTGTAAAGTCACCTTAGGGACATTGTGGCAGAAACCTGGTTTGAAGTTTTTTTAAAATATCTGAACAAACAGATTACGACATTGAGTTCAGTGATGGAAAATATTTATTTTTAGTATTGACTTCTTTCCAAACACTGGATTCTGTTGATCACATTTATCAACTAATAACAAGTGGAAAGATGCTGTCCACTCAAACACCATCAGTCCCACCTCTTGATCTCAGATAGTTTCAGTGATATCTGTTACTGGACTGTGACATTTCAGTAATTGAGTTCCAATTGTTACCGTGTCTCTCTGTGTGATCTTTAACTGTGGACATTCTGTGATGTGATTTAACTGGGTTAGAGTTTAGCATAAATTATAAAATTCTATTGATCAATAATTTGGAACTATTTAGTCTGCAAAGAAATGTGTTTTTATCCCGAAATCTACTGCAGATTCTCAAACTGAGAAAATATTCAGAAACAATGGGACATCTCAGAAAATTCAGGCCCTGCAGCAGATACAATCACATCACCTCTTAGAGCAGTAAAATAACAGATTTAACTGTGACCAGCAATGCACAGGCTCCAAATGACACTGGACCCACATCTGATACAGTGTTCAGAAACGTGCCCAGATGTGGAAGGAGAGAGATGAGCACGAGACAGAGGGACGGCTTGTGGGATGGGCTGAATCTAGAAAGGGTGCGAGGCTGGGAAAATGAATGGATAAGAGTGAGAGAGGAAGATTCTGAGCGAGTGAAAGTGAAAAAGAGGAAGACAGAAGGATAGATGGGGCGGGAGTGAGGGCGTGATGATGGGGGAAGCAGTTATTGTGAGAGGAATGGTGTTTATAACAGTAACTTAACTGAGAGAGAAGTCAGCTCCGCTGGCAATGAGGAGAGGTTGAATAAATCAGGATTGTTTTCACTGGAAAGACAAAGGCTGAGGGGAGACCTGATAGAGGTCTACAAAATTGTGGGAGGCACAGACAGGGTGGATCGTCAGAGGGTTTTCTCCGAGGGTGGAAGGTTCAGTTACAAGGGGGCACAGGTTCAAGATGGCAGGATGAAATCTCTCTCCTTCCACATCTGGGCACGTTTCTGAACGTGTTTTCCACACAGAGAGTGTCGGTGCCAGGAATGCGCTGCCAGGGGAGGTGGTGGAATCAGGCACATTAGCAACATTTAAGAGGCATCTGGATTGATGCATTAATAGGAGGTAAGAGGGATACTGACCGAGTAAGCGCAGCAGGTTTTATTTTAAAATAGGGCATCATGATCAGCACAGGTTTGGAGGGTCATAGAATCATAGAAACGCGACAGTACAGAAAGAGGCCATTCGGCCCATCGAGTCTGCACCAACCACAATCCCACCGAGGCCCTATCCCCATAACCCGACATATTTTACCCACTAATCCCTCTAACCTACGCATCTCAGGACACGAAGGAGCAATTTTAGCATGGCCAATCAACCTAACCCGCACATCTCTGGACTGTGGGAGGAAACCGGAGCACCCGGAGGAAACCCACGCAGACACGAGGAGAATACGCAAACTCCACACAGACAGTGACCTAAGCCGGGAATCGAACCCAGGTCCCTGGAGCTGTGAAGCAGCAGTGCTAACTATTGTGCTACCGTGCCGCCCTAGGTCGAAGGGCCTGTTCCTGTGCTATCAAAGAACAAAGAACAAAGAACAGTACAGCACAGGAAACAGGCCTTTCGGCCCTCCAAGCCTGTGCCGCTCCTTGGTCCAACTAGACGAATCGTTTGTATCCCTCCATTCCCAGGCTGCTCATGTGACTATCCAGGTAAGTCTTAAAAGATGTCAGCGTGCCTGCCTCCACCACCCTACTTGGCAGCGCATTCCCGGCCCCCACCACCCTCTGTGCAAAAAACATCCCTCTGATATCTGAGTTATACTTCGTCCCTCTCACCTTGAGCCCGTGACCCCTCGTGATCGTCACCTCCGACCTGGGAAAAAGCTTCCCACTGTTCACCCTATCTATCCCCTTCATAATCTTGTACACCTCTATTAGATCTCCCCTCATTCTCCGTCTTTCCAGGGAGAACAACCCCAGTTTACCCAATCTCTCCTCATAGCTAAGACCCTCCATACCAGGCAACATCCTGGGAAACCTTCTCTGCACTCTCTCCAAAGCCTCCACGTCCTTCTGGTAGTGCGGCGACCAGAACTGGACGCAGTACTCCAAATGTGGCCTAACCAGCATTCTATACAGCTGCATCATCAGACTCCATTTCTTTGCCTTTGTTCTTTGAGCGTGTGCATCAGGAAAGACACAACTGGGGTAAGAGAGAGTTAGACAAATCAGACCACAAGGCTGTGCTCCTGCTACAGGCTGACAAGCAGAAACTAACGCGGGAGAATCCCTCAAATAAAATCATGCAATGTTGGTCTGAGGAATCGAAAGATCTCCGACGTGAGTGCCTAGAGTCCGTGGTCTGGTCAGTATTTAAAAACTCTGCAACCAGCCTGAACGAGTGCGTCACTACAGTAACTGACTTCATTAGGAAGTGTGTAGAAGACTGTGTGCCCAAGAAGATATTGCGTGTGTTTCCCAACGAGAAACCATGAATGAACAGGGATATCCACTGCTTTCTGAGGTCTCGGTCTGAGGTGTTCAACTCTGACCGATACAAGAAAGTAAGAAGTCTCACAACACCAGGTTAATGTCCAACAGGTTTATTTGGTAGCAAGTGCCATAAGCTTTCGGAGCACTGCTCCTTCATCAGATGGAGTGGATATCTGCTCTCAAACAGTGCACAGACACAGAAATCAAGTTACAAAATACTAATTAGAATGCGAATCTCTAAAGCCAGCCAGGTCTTAAAGGTACAGACAATGTGGGTGGAGGGAGCATTCAACACAGGTTAAAGAGATGTGTGTTGTCTCCAGACAGAACAGAGAATACACATCTCTTTAACCTGTGTTGAATGCTCCCTCCACCCACATTGTCTGTACCTTTAAGACCTGGCTGGCTTTAAAGATTCTCATTCTAATTAGTATTCTGTAACTTGATTTCTGCGTCTGTGCCCTGTTTGAGAGCAGATATCCACTCCATCTGACGAAGGAGCAGTGCTCTGAAAGCTTATGGTATTTGCTACCAAATAAACCTGTTGGACTTTAACCTGGTGTTGTGAGACTTCTTACGGTGCTTACCCCAGTCCAACGCCGGCATCTTCACATCAATACAAGAAAGCCAAATATGATCGACACAGATCCATCAAAGACATCAGAAAGCCAGTACCGGACCAAGCTATTGCCCCATGATAGCCACACGGGCCCCCACCGACTATGCCAAAGTCTGCAAGACAGAGCAGGCGACAAGATGAAGGTATGTAAAATCGCTGGCTCCAACGGACCCCTCTCTAATAAGCTCAATGCGTTCTATGCCCGTGTCAAGCATGATGTCAGCGGCAGCATGTCCTCCACCCCGGAAGCCTCAGATGAAGCTGTGTCTGAGGTCACCATTGCAGATGTCAGAGCAGCCGATTCGAAACTCAACCCATGGAAAGCGAGTGGCCCGCATGGGGTACCCGGACAAGCACTCACACCCTGCGCGGATCAGCTGGCGGGGGTATCTGCAATCATCTTCAAACTCACTTTACAACAATCTGAGTTCCCTATCTGCTTCAAGAAGACGATCATTATCCCAGTAGCAAAGATAAAACAAGCAGCTTGCCTGAATGATGATCGTCCGGTGGCTCTGACACCCATCCAAGTAGCAAGGGTCGAGAGCTTCAAGTTTTTAGTTGTCCATAGAACATAGAACTGTACAGAACAGGCCCTTCGGCCCACGATGTTGTGCCGAGCTTTATCTAAAGCCAAGATCAAGCTATCCCACTCCCTATCATCCTGGTGTGCTCCATGTGCCTATCCAATAACCACTTAAATGTTCCTAAAGTGTCTGACTCCACTATCACTTCAGGCAGTCCATTCCACACCCCAACCACTCTCTGCGTAAAGAATCTACCTCTGATATCCTTCCTATATCTCCCACCATGAACCCTATAGTTATGCCCCCTTGTAACAGCTCCATCCACCCGAGGAAATAGTCTTTGAACGTTCACTCTATCTATCCCCTTCATCATTTTATAAACCTCTATTAAGTCTCCCCTCAGCCTCCTCCGCTCCAGAGAGAACAGCCCTTGCTCCCTCAAACTTTCCTCATAAGACCTACCCTCCAAACCAGGCAGCATCCTGGTAAATCTCCTCTGCACCTTTTCCAGCGCTTCCACATCCTTCCTATAGTGAGGCGACCAGAACTGCACACAATATTCCAAATGTGGTCTCACCAAGGTCCTGTACAGTTGCAGCATAACCCCATGGCTCTTAAACTCCAACCCCCTGTTAATAAAAGCTAACACACTATAGGCCTTCCTCACAGCTCTATCCACTTGAGTGGCAACGTTTAGAGATCTGTGGATATGGACCCCAAGATCTCTCTGTTCCTCCACAGTCTTCAGAATCCTACCTTTGACCCTGTAATCCACATTTAAATTCGTCCTACCAAAATGAATCACCTCACATTTATCAGGGTTAAACTCCATTTGCCATTTTTCAGCCCAGCTTTGCATCCTATCTATGTCTCTTTGCAGCCTACAACAGCCCTCCACCTCATCCACTACTCCACCACTCTTGGTGTCATCAGCAAATTTACTGATCCACCCTTCAGCCCCCCCTCTAAGTCATTAATAAAAATCACAAAGAGCAGAGGACCAAGCACTGATCCCTGTGGCACTCCGCTAGCAACCTGCCTCCAGTCCGAAAATTTTCATCCACCACCACCCTCTGTCTTCGATCAGATAGCCAGTTATCTGTCCAATCGGCCAACTTTCCCTCTATCCCACACCTCCTTACTTTCATCATAAGCCGACCATGGGGGACCTTATCAAACGCCTTACTAAAATCCATGTATATAGTGTCCAGATCATCAACAAACTGTCCTGGTCCCCCCATTGCTGACACTATAGTTAAGAAAACCCACCAACGCCTCTACTTTCTCAGAAGACAAAGGAAATTTGGCATGTCAGCTACGACTCTCACCAACTTTTACAGATGCACCAGAAAGCATTCTTTCTGGTTGTATCACAGGTTGGTTTGGCTCCTACTGTGCCCAAGACTGCAAGGAATTACAAGCGTTCGTGAATGTAGCCCAATCCATCACGCAAACCAGCCTCTCATCCATTGACTCTGTCTACACTTCCCGCTGCCTCGGCAAAGCAGCCAGAATAATTAAGGACCCCGTGCGCCACGGACATTCTCTGTTCCACCTTTTTCCATCGGGAAAAAGATACAAAGGTCTCAGGTCAGGTACCAACCGCCTCAAGAACAGCTTCTTCCGTGCTGCCATCAGACTTTTGAACGGATCTACCTGGCATTTTGTTGCTCTTTCTGTGCACCCGAGCTATGACTATAACACGACATTCTGCAGTCTTTCATTTCCTTCACTATTAACTCTTCTCTTGAAGAGTATCGGGGGGTGTAGGAGTAGAGTTGAGAGAGAAATCAGGAGGGCACAAAGGGGACACGAGATTGTTTTGGCAGATAAGGCAATGGAGAATCCAAAGAGCTTCTACAAATACATAAAGGGCAAACGATTAACAAGGGAGAGAGTCGGGCCTCTTAAGGATCAACAAGGTCATCTATGTGCGGATCCACAAGTGATGGTTGAGATCCTGAATGAATATTTCTCATCCATATTTACTGTTGAGAATAGCATGGATGTTTGGGAATTTTGAGAAATAAATAGTGATGTCTTGAGGAGTGTACATATTACAGAGAAAGAAGTGCTGGAAGTCTTAAAAGCACATCAAGGTAGATAAATCTCCGGGACCTGATGACGTGTATCCCAGGACATTGTGGGAGGCTCGGGAGGAAACTCCAGGAATGAGATAGAGAATCTGGTGAACTGGTGCGACAACAATAATCTCTCCCTCATTGTCAACAAAACGAAGGAGATAGTCATCGACTTCAGGAAGCGTAGTGGAGAATCTGTCCCTGTCTACATCAATGGTGATGAAGTAGAAGTGGTTAACAGCTTCGAGGTATTCGACGTCGAGTTCACCAACAACCTGGCCTGGTCCCCCCATGCCGACACTTTAGTTAAGCAAGCCCACCAATGCCTTTCTCACAAATTTGGCATGTCAGCCATGGTGCTCACCAGCCTTTACAGATGTGCCATAATTATTTCTGGTTGTATCACAGCTTGGTATAGCTCCTGCTCTGCCCAAGGCTCCAAGAAACTAAAAACGTGCTTGGATGTAGCCCAGTCCATCATGCAAACCATCCTGCCATCCATTGACTCTGCCTACACTTCCTGCTGCCTCTAAAAAACAGCCAGCATAATTAAGGACCCCATGAACACCGGACATTCACTCTTCCACCTTCTTCCGTCGGGAAAAAGAAATAAAAGACTGAGGTCACGTCCCAAACGACTCAAGAACAACTTCTTATCTGCTGCTGTCAGACTTTTGAATGGAACTACCTCACACTAAGGGCCCGATTTTACCAAAACTTCGCGCCCGGAAATGGGCGCGAAATCACAGTAAAGTTGGGCGTCGGGTCTATACCGCGATCTGCACCCGATTCCGAGCAGATCACGGCTTTTCCGACACCCGATTCGGGTGCGGGTCTGGTCCGCACCTGATTCGGGCAGCCCGACGATTCAAATACATTAGCAAGCATTTCAATTGACTGAATGAACCGCGCGCCCAACCCTCCCGCCAAATCCCACTTTACCGCCTACTGGTCCGTTCTGAATCCGCGCTTTTAGCAACCTGCCGAATAAAAATCCGAAGCGGATTTCTATTCTGCAGGGGAACCTCCGAAGCCTTCTCTGCCCTTGTGAGGTCACCACCCTCCTCGACCATCCTTCGCAGACCCCCCGCTAACCACCCCGGCAGACCCCACCCCTCCAGGATCGGACCCCCAAGGGAGGCAGCCCCCCCCCCCCCCCGGCAGACAGACACCCCCCCCCATCCCCCGGGATCAGACGCCCCTGGGAGGCAGAGCACCCCTGGGGGCAGAGCACACCCCCAACCTACCTCGAACGCTGGTCTCCCTCCACCATCCTTCCGTTAGTAAGATAAGCTGTATGTTCCTCAGCTAGATCCACTTTGGTCAACACAGAGATGGTCCTTCTGCCTTGTGGGTCCATCCGGCTCACCAAGTCAGTTACAATACTGCGTTCAGCATCTACGGAACCATCTTGGATACAAAGGATAATGAATGGTACTGGTCGATCTTCCTGGTGCTATCAGTACTGTAACATCAGGAATGGCTGCCGACACCAAGGATATAATTTTTAGCATGAGCAAGGCTTACATGCTGAACCCTAATGCCATTCTCCTTTGTATCCAAGATGGTTCAGTAGATGCTGAACGCAGTATTGTAACTGACTTGGTGAGCCAGATGGACCCGTCACACCCCCTCTCCTCCTCCCACCCCCCACCCTCCAGGGGGTGACCTGGGTCCCACCCCCTCTCCTCCCACCCCCCACCCAGAGGGTGATCTGGATCCCGCTCCCTATCCTCCTCCCACCACCCCCCCCCCCCACCCCCCGCCGCCCGCCTCCCCAGATGATCTGTGTCAGAGAACCGCTCTCTCTGCTTTTTTCTCCCCGCCCGGGCGCGCTACTTCAGATTTTTTTTGAACTGTGCATGCGCAGTTCAGAGCTCCGATCATTCCGGCAGCGCTAAGCCCCGCCCACAGCGCGGATCAGACTGGAGCCGGCAAAATGGGATTGGGCGCGCTGGAAAGAGCATTCCAGGCGCGGATCTATTTGACGCCCAGATTCGGCACTTAGACTCAAAATGGTAAAATCAGGTCCTCAGTGTATTTTTTTACACCCGAGCTATGACTGTAACACAACATTCTTCACCCTCTCCTTTTTTTCTCGATGTACAGCATGCTTTGTCTGTATAGCAGGCAGGAAACAATACATTTCACTGCACACTAATACATGTGGCAGTAATTAATCAAATTAAATCAAATGGAATCAAAGTGGTCTGAGAGTGTGATGTTAACAGAGAGGGGAATAGTCCGAGGAACACAGATTGAGGTGAGTAAGTGAGATGTGTAATTTGAATGAGAGAGAGGGGGGAGGTGTCTGGGCTGAGAGAGTCAGAGACACTGATCTAGAGATTCATTGAGGGAGAGACTTTGATGGGGTGAGAGAGACACAGGAGCGGTCAGATAGAGAGATGGGCTAAGAAGTGGGGAAAACAGGAGCCTTGATGTGAAAGGAGCCGAGAGAAGCTGAGGTGAGGGGGAGAGAGAGGGAGTGAGTTGAGGTGAGAGTTTGTGAAAGAGGAATGTGAGGGAGGAGTGAGTGTGCAGAGGGATATGTGTTAGTGTGTGTGCGAGAGAGAATATGATTGATACAGTAAAGTGCATGCGAATCCCGGGATACGTGTGTCCGTGTGTGTGTGTGTGAGAGCTTGTCTATGTGTGTGTGTGCGTGTGTTTGTTTGAGAGCGTGTGTGTTTGTGGGTGAGTGTGAGCATGTCTGTGTGTGTGCGTGTGTGAGTTTGTTTGAGAGCGTCTGTGTTTGTGGGTGAGTGTGAGTGAGCGTGTGTGAATGTGTGCATATATGTATGTTTGTGAGATTGTGTACATGTGTGTGTTTGTGTTAGGTTGCGTGAGTGTGTGTGAGTGTGTGAGTTTGTGTATGTGTGTGTGTGAGAGAGAGAGTGTGTGTGAGTGTGAGAGAGAGTGTGTGAGAGAGTGTGTGAGAGTGTGTATTTGTGTAAGACAGAGAGTTTGTGTGAGTGTGTAAGATAGTGTGAGAGTGTGTGTGAATGCGTGTCTGTGTGACTGTGTGTTTGTGTGAGAGAATATGTGAGTGTGTGAGAGTATGTGTGTTTGTGTCAGTGTGCTTGAGTGTGTGTGAGTGTGCGTGAGGGTGGGAGAGTGTGTGTGAGAGTGTCTGTGTGTGTGAGTGTGTGTGTGAGTGTGTGTGTGATTGTCTATGTGTGTGTGTCTGTGTGAGTGTCTGTGTGTGTGAGAGAGAGTGGGAGTGTGTGTGTGAGTGGGTGTGTGACTGTGTGTGTGAGTGTGTGTGTGAGTGTGTGTGTGTGTTTGAGAGAGAGTGGAGTGTGTGTGTGAGTGGGTGTGTGTCTGTGTGTGAGAGTGTGTGTGAGAGTGTGTGTGTGTGTGAGTGTGAGCGTGTGTGTGAATGTGTGTGTGAGTGTCTGTGTGTGAGAGAGAGTGGGAGTGTGTGTGTGAGTGGGTGTGTGTCTGTGTGTGTGAGTGTGTGTGAGTGTGTGTGTGTGTGTGTGAGAGAGTGTGAGCGTGTGTGTGAATGTGTGTGTGAGTGTCTGTGTGTGGGAGAGTGTGTGTGAGTGTGTGTGTGAGTGGGTGTGTGACTGTGTGTGTGTCTGTTTGAGTGTCTCTGTGTGAGAGAGAGAGTGTGAGCGTGTGTGTAAGAGACTGGGAGAGGGAGGAAGAGAAATGTCGAGACAGGGAGGTACGGGAAGAACGAGAGTGAAACTGGATGTGGGAGAGAGGAAGACCCAGAGTGTGGGAGTGACAGGTTTGTATAATGAGAAAAGGGCCAGGAACGAGAAGGCGCAAGGGATGGAGGGAAGGATGGAGTGAGGGAGAGATCAATGGGTGGAGGTAAGAGATGGGGTGAGGGGCGAGAGACGGAGTAATAGAGGGAGTTTCGGTGTGACTGTAGTAGGGAGGGATGGCTCAGTCGAGGAAGTGAGAGACTTGTCGAGGGAGGAAAAGATGAGGTGAGGGACGGAATGGTGGAGCGAGGGAAGGTGAGACGGTGCGAGTGTGAATGATTAGGCAGGGAGAGCAGGGGTGATGGAGGGAGAGCAGGAGCGATGGAGGGAGAGCAGGAGCGAGGGAGGGAGTGCAGGAGCGAGGGAGGGAGAGCAGGAGCGATGAAGGGAGTGCAGGAGCGAGGGAGGGAGAGCAGGAGCGATGGAGGGAGTGGAGGAACGAGGGAGGGAGAAGACAAGTAAGGGAGGGAGAGCAGGAGGGAGGGACGGAGAGCAGGAGCGATTGAGGGAGAGCAAGAGCGAGGGAGGGAGAACAGGAGCAAGGGAGGGAGTGCAGGAGCGAGGGAGGGAGAGCAGGAGCGATGGAGGGAGAGCAGGAGCGATGGAGAGAGGGAGGGTGAGCAGGAGCGAGGGAGAGAGGGAGGTTGAGCAGGAGCGAGGGAGCGAGGGAGGGAGTGCAGGAGCGAGAGAGGGAGAGCAGGAGCGATGGAGGCAGAGCAGGAGCGATGGAGGGAGAGCAAGAGCGAGGGAGGGAGAGCAGGAGCGAGGGAGGGAGAACAGGAGCAAGGGAGGGAGTGCAGGAGCGAGGGAGGGAGTGCAGGAGCGAGGAAGGGAGAGCAGGAGCGATGGAGGGATAGCAGGAGCGAGGGAGCGAGGGAGAGCAGGAGCGATGGAGGGAGAGCAGGAGCGAGGGAGGGAGGGAGAGCAGGAGCGATGGAGGGAGAGCAGGAGCGGGGGAGAGAGAGCATGAGCGAGGGAGGGAGGGAGAGCAGGAGCGAGGGAGGGAGTGCAGGAGCGAGGAAGGGGGGAGCAGGAGCGAGGGAGGGAGAACAGGAGCAAGGGAGGGAGAGCAGGAGCGAGGAAGGGAGTGCAGGAGCGATTGAGGGAGAGCAAGAGCGAGGGAGGGAGAACAGGAGCAAGAGAGGGAGTGCAGGAGCGAGGGAGGGAGAGCAGGAGCGAGGGAGGGAGAGCATGAGCGATGGAGGGAGTGCAGGAGCGAGGAAGGGGGGAGCAGGAGCGAGGGAGGGAGAACAGGAGCAAGGGAGGGAGAGCAGGAGCGAGGAAGGGAGTGCAGGAGCGATTGAGGGAGAGCAAGAGCGAGGGAGGGAGAACAGGAGCAAGAGAGGGAGTGCAGGAGCGAGGGAGGGAGAGCAGGAGCGAGGAAGGGAGAGCAGGAGCAAGGGAGGGAGAGCAGGAGAGATGGAGGGAGAGCAGGAGCGAGGGAGAGAGAGCAGGAGCGAGGAAGGGAGAGCAGGAGCGAGGGAGGGAGAGCAGGAGCGAGGGAGGGAGTGCAGGAGCCAGGGAGGGAGAACAGGAGCGAGGGAGGGAGAGCAGGAGCGAGGGAGGGAGAACAGGAGCAAGGGAGGGAGTGCAGGAGCGAGGGAGGGAGAGCAGGAGCGAGGGGGAGAGGGAGGGCGAGCAGGAGCGAGGGAGCGAGGGAGGGAGAGCAGGAGCGAGGGAGAGAGAGCAGGAGCGATGGAGGGAGAGCAGGAGCGAGGGAGGGAGAGCAGGAGCGATGGAGGGAGAGCAGGAGGGAGGGAGGGAGAGCAGGAGCGATGGAGGGAGAGCAGGAGCGAGGGAGGGAGAGCAGGAGCGAGGGAGCGAGAGCAGGAGTGATGGAGGGAGAGCAGGAGCGAGGGAGCGAGAGCAGGAGCGAGGGAGCGAGAGCAGGAGAGAGGGAGGGAGAACAGGAGAGAGGGAGGGAGAACAGGAGAGAGGGAGGGAGAGCAGGGGTGAGGGCGCGAGAGCAGGAGCGAGGGAGCGAGAGCAGGAGAGAGGGAGGGAGAACAGGAGAGAGGGAGGGAAAGCAGGGGTGAGGGAGCGAGAGCAGGAGTGATGGAGGGAGAGCAGGAGCGAGGGAGCGAGAGCCGGAGCGAGGGAGCGAGAGCAGGAGAGAGGGAGGGAGAACAGGAGAGAGGGAAGGAGAACAGCAGAGAGGGAGGGAGAGCAGGCGTGAGGGAGCGAGAGCAGGAGTGATGGACGGAGAGCAGGAGCGAGGGAGGCAGAGCAGGAGAGAGGGAGGGAGAACAGGAGTGAGGGAGGGAGGGAGAGCAGGAGCGAGGGAGAGAGGGAGGGTGAGCAGGAGCGAGGGAGAGAGGGAGGTTGAGCAGGAGCGAGGGAGGGAGTGCAGGAGCGAGGGAGGGAGAGCAGGAGCGATGGAGGGAGAGCAGGAGCGATGGAGGGAGAGCAAGAGCGAGGGAGGGAGAGCAGGAGCGAGGGAGGGAGAACAGGAGCAAGGGAGGGAGTGCAGGAGCGAGGGAGGGAGTGCAGGAGCGAGGAAGGGAGAGCAGGAGCGATGGAGGGAGAGCAGGAGCGAGGGAGCGAGGGAGAGCAGGAGCGATGGAGGGAGAGCAGGAGCGAGGGAGGGAGGGAGAGCAGGAGCGATGGAGGGAGAGCAGGAGCGAGGGAGAGAGAGCATGAGCGAGGGAGGGAGGGAGAGCAGGAGCGAGGGAGGGAAAGCAGGAGCGAGGGAGGGAGAGCAGGAGCGAGGGAGGGAGAGCAGGAGTGATGGAGGGAGTGCAGGAGCGAGGAAGGGGGGAGCAGGAGCGAGGGAGGGAGAACAGGAGCAAGGGAGGGAGAGCAGGAGCGAGGAAGGGAGTGCAGGAGCGATTGAGGGAGAGCAAGAGCGAGGGAGGGAGAACAGGAGCAAGAGAGGGAGTGCAGGAGTGAGGGAGGGAGAGCAGGAGCGAGGAAGGGAGAGCAGGAGCAAGGGAGGGAGAGCAGGAGCGATGGAGGGAGAGCAGGAGCGAGGGAGAGAGAGCAGGAGCGAGGAAGGGAGAGCAGGAGCGAGGGAGGGAGAGCAGGAGCGAGGGAGGGGGTGCAGGAGCCAGGGAGGGAGAACAGGAGCGAGGGAGGGAGAGCAGGAGCGAGGGAGGGAGAACAGGAGCAAGGGAGGGAGTGCAGGAGCGAGGGAGGGAGAGCAGGACCGAGGGGGAGAGGGAGGGCGAGCAGGAGCGAGGGAGCGAGGGAGGGAGAGCAGGAGCGAGGGAGAGAGAGCAGGAGCGATGGAGGGAGAGCAGGAGCGAGGGAGGGAGAGCAGGAGCGATGGAGGGAGAGCAGGAGCGAGGGAGGGAGAGCAGGAGCGATGGAGGGAGAGCAGGAGCGAGGGAGGGAGAGCAGGAGCGAGGGAGCGAGAGCAGGAGTGATGGAGGGAGAGCAGGAGCGAGGGAGCGAGAGCAGGAGCGAGGGAGCGAGAGCAGGAGAGAGGGAGGGAGAACAGGAGAGAGGGAGGGAGAACAGGAGAGAGGGAGGGAGAGCAGGGGTGAGGGAGCGAGAGCAGGAGCGAGGGAGCGAGAGCAGGAGAGAGGGAGGGAGAACAGGAGAGTGGGAGGGAGAACAGGAGAGAGGGAGGGAGAGCAGGGGTGAGGGAGCGAGAGCAGGAGCGAGGGAGCGAGAGCAGGAGAGAGGGAGGGAGAACAGGAGAGAGGGAGGGAGAGCAGGGGTGAGGGAGCGAGAGCAGGAGTGATGGAGGGAGAGCAGGAGCGAGGGAGCGAGAGCAGGAGCGAGGGAGCGAGAGCAGGAGAGAGGGAGGGAGAACAGGAGAGTGGGAGGGAGAACAGCAGAGAGGGAGGGAGAGCAGGCGTGAGGGAGCGAGAGCAGGAGTGATGGAGGGAGAGCAGGAGCGAGGGAGGCAGAGCAGGAGAGAGGGAGGGAGAACAGGAGTGAGGGAGGGAGAGCAGGGGTGATGGAGGGAAAACAGGGGTGAAGGAGGGAGGGACGATCCGATGGTGGGAGAAACGAGGCGATGGAGGGAGAGGAGGGCTAAGCGAGGGAGGGACGAGGTGATGGAGGGAGAGATGGTGCTAGAGAGGGAGGAAATATGGGTTGAAGAAGCGAGAGTAGTGGAGGGAGGGAATGACGGTCTGAGGGGTGGATGGACAGAACGAGGAGACTGACATCTGCAGAGATGCGATGAAGGAGGGAGAGACAGAGCGAATGAGGGAGACAAGGTGCGATTGAGGGAGGTAGAAAAGTTTCAATGAGGGAGAAACGGTAGAGGGAGGGAGAGACGAGGTGAGGGAGTCAGGAACTGGGTCAGTAATGGACAGACTGTGCGAGGTGGAGAATGAAAGGGTGAGGGTTAGAGGGACAGGGGGAGGGACGAGAGACAGGATGAGGAAGGGAGAGATAGTGAGATGTGGAGTGAGGGATGGAGGGACGGGGTGAGGGAGGGAGAGAAAGTGAGATGTGGAGTGAGGGATGGAGGGACGGGGTGAGGGAGGGATTGACGGGGTGAGGGAGGGAGAGATAGTGTGATGTGGAGTGAGGGATGGAGGGACGGGGTGAGGGAGGGATTGACGGGGTGAGGGAGGGAGAGATAGTGAGATGTGGAGTGAGGGATGGAGGGACGGGGTGAGGGAGGGAGAGATAGTGAGATGTGGAGTGAGGGATGGAGGGACGGGGTGAGGGAGGGACTGACGGGGTGAGGGAGGGAGAGATAGTGAGATGTGGAGTGAGGGATGGAGGGACGGGGTGAGGGAGGGACTGACGGGGTGAGGGAGGGAGAGATAGTGAGATGTGGAGTGAGGGATGGAGGGACGGGGTGAGGGAGGGACTGACGGGGTGAGGGAGGGAGAGATACTGAGATGTGGAGTGAAGGATGGAGGGACAGAATGAGGGAGGGAGAGATAGTGAGGTGTGGAGTGAAGGATGGAGGGACGGTTTGAGGGAGGGAGAGATAGTGAGGTGTGGATTGAAGGATGGGGAGACGGGGTGAGGGAGGGAGAGATAGTGAGGTGTGGAGTGAAGGATGGGGAGACGGGGTGAGGGAGGGAGAGATAGTGAGATGTGGAGTGAAGGATGGAGGGACGGGGTGAGGGAGGGAGAGATAGTGAGGTGTGGAATGAAGGATGGGGAGACGGGGTGAGGGAGGGACAGACGGGGTGAGAGAGGGAGTGATAGTGAGGTGCGAAGTGAAGGATGGGGAGACGGGGTGAAGGAGGAAGTTTGGTGATGACTGAGTATAAAGAGTTGTGAGGAATGGAGAAACTCAGCGAGGGAGTGAGAATTGGGGCGAGGGATTGACAGACGCGCCGCGTTTATTGATCGCGGGGGAGGTCGCGGGGAGGTTAACAGAATGGAACCGGGGAGAATATGCTGGTCAGTTTTAATTGAATTGAAAGTAATTAAGTGTTAAGATACTTGAGGATAGTTTGGAAGACAGACAGAATCAATATGCAATCCCCAGTGAGATCAGGAACACATCCCCATTCTCTCTCCACTCCCTGTGTTGTGGGGACTTGCTGCAAGTATTTTAGGGGCTTGTGTGGTGTTCAGGTTTTATTGAAATGTTTTTCTGTTGAAACATGAGCAACAGGGGAAAGAAGAGTGTGTGAGGGAGAGATTTTGAGAGAGTGAGTGAGAGATTGAGAAGGTGGGTGAGAGATTGAGAGAGTGGGTGAGAGATTGAGAGAGTGGGTGAGAGATTGAGAGAGTGGGTGAGAGATTGAGAGAGTGGGTGAGAGATTGAGAGAGTGAGTGAGAGATTGAGAGAGTGGGTGAGAGATTGAGAGAGTGGGTGAGAGATTGAGAGAGTGGGTGAGAGATTGAGAGAGTGGGTGAGAGATTGAGAGAGTGAGTGAGAGATTGAGAGAGTGGGTGAGAGATTGAGAGAGTGGGTGAGAGATTGAGAGAGTGGGTGAGATTGTTGCTCCATTTCACCAGACTGACTCTATCCTCCTGACAGCGGCGAATCTCTTCATTTTCTACCTTCCATGCGGCAGTCATCAAGAAACACTCAGTCAGTTTGGATCATTTATGTTGCGGTGTTTATAATAGTTAATCAGATAACTGTCACCAAACAGGCACAATGTTGTTTCTGGGTCTGACAGTGTGGAGTGGACAGAGAATGGGGATTTGAACATGTCCGTGTGTTAGCTCCTAAAATTAGGAATTGACACTTGGTCTGTTGTTGTCGGGGGATTGTCCCCAAAATAAGGGGAAGCAGAGTTAGGACTGAGCTGAGGGGGAACTTCTTCACACAAAGGGTTGTGAATCTGTGGAATTCCCTGCCCAATTGAGGCTCCCTCATTGAATGTTTTTTAAGGCAAGGATAGATAGATTTTTGAACAGTGAAGGAATTAAGGGTTATGGTGAGCGGGCGGATAAGTGGAGCTGAGTCCACAAAAAGATCAGCCATGATCTTATTGAATGGCGGAGCAGGCTCGAGGGGCCAGATGGCCGACTCCTGCTCCTAGTTCTTATGTTCTTATGTTTTTATGTTTGCTTCGGGCATCAATTCTATTCATAACACTGGGCATCTTATTACAGAGACCGGCTGTTCACTGAGGTCATCCTCGTGCTTGAAATTAGGGAGGACGTAAATAATCATGGGAGAGCTAAGCGTGTGCGTGTGTGTGTATGTGTGTATGTGTGTGTGTGTGTGTGTGTGTGTGTATGTGTGTATGTGTGAGTGTGCGCGTGTGTGTGAGTGTGTGTGTGTATGTGTGTGAGTGTGTGTGTATGTGTGAGTGTGCGTGTGAGTATGTGTGTATGTGTGTGTGTGTGTGTGTGAGTGTGTGCGTGTGAGTGTGTGTGCGTGTATGTGTGTGCGTCTGAGTGTGTGTGTGTGCATGCGCGCATGCAAAATGTTCTGTGTGTCTGTTAGTGTGTGCATGTGTGTTCATGGTTTTCTGTTTTTCTGTCAGCATATGTGTGAAAGATCATGTGTGTGCGTTTCCTGTGTGTGTGTGTGTGTCAGTGACTATATGAGAATGTGTATTCGTGTGAGAATGTACACACACACACAGATCTGTTTACATGTGATGAAGATTGTCAGAAAATACAACAAGATATTGATAGGCTGGAAAATTGGGCGGAGAAATGGCAGATGGACTTTAATCCAGATAACTGCGAGGTGATGCATTTTGGTCGATCTAATTCAGGTGGGAGCTGTAAAATAAATGGCAGAACCGTCAGGAGCACAGACACACAGAGAGATCTGGGAGGACAGGTCAACAGATTTATAAAAGTGGCAGCACAGGTGGAGAATGTTGTGAATAAAGCGTGTGGAATGCTTGTCTTCATCAGGCAGGGCAACGAGTATAACATTTGGCAAATTATGTTCCAGTTGTATAAAACATTGGTTTGGCCACATTTGGAATAGTGTGTCCAATTCTGGTCACCGCACTACCAGAAGGATGTGGAGGTTTTGGAGAGGGCACAGAACAGGTTTACCAGGATGTTGCCTGGTATTAGCTATGAGGGGAGATTGAATAAATTGGGATTGTTCTCCCTGGAAAGGCGGAGGCTGAGGGGCCACCGGATAGAAGTTTATAAAATGATGAGAGGTGTAGAAAAGGTAAAGAGTTGGAAGCTTTTTCCCAGGGGGGAAATGACAATTACAAGGGGCACAAGTTCAAGATAAGGGGGGAAAGGTTCAGTTAGGATCTGCAGGGGAAGCTTTTTACACAGAGGGTGGTGGGGGCCTTGAACGCACTGCCAAGTGAGGCAGTTACTTCAGACACATTTAAGACTTATCTTGAGAGGCATATGAACAAGCGGGGAATAGAGGGATATAAGCGTTTGGTCTGGATAGGTAAACATGATCGGCGCAGACTTAGAGCGCCGGCCTGTTCCTGTGCTGCACTGTTCTTTGTTCTTTGATTGTGTGTATGTTTGCGTGTTCTCTTGTGTGTGTGTGTGTGTGTGAGAGAGAGAGAGAGAGAGAGAGAGAGAGAGAGAGAGAGATTCTCAGTGAGATTGCGTATGTGAGTGAGCCGATGCGTGAGGGTATGTGTCAGAGAGTTGGTGGTCGTGAATTCCACACATTTATCACCCTCTGGGTGAAGAAATTTCTCCTCACCTCAGTTCATAAAGGATTACCCCTTATCCTCAAACTCTGAACCCTAGTTCTGGAAGCCCCCACCATCGGGAACATTCTTTCGGAATCAACGCTGTCTAATCCTGTTAGAAATTTATCATTGATATAAGATCCACTCTCACCCTTTTAAACTACAAGTGAGTGTGAGATGTGTGAGTGTGTGTCAGAGTTTGTTACTGTGAGACTGCATGCATGTGTGTATGAATGTGTATCTGTCTGTGAGTGTGAGAGCTTAAGATTTCCGGACTCAGTGTGTGATTGTGTGAGATAGTGTGAGAGAATGTGTTTGTGAGAGGGTGTGTGTATCAGAGAGATTTTAGTCTGTGTGTGAGAGAGCGGGAGCTCTGCATGTGAGAGAGTGGCAATGTGGGAGAGACGGAAATGGACAAATTGACCAAGTGTCTAATGGAGACAGACACACAGAGAGACGCAGGGAAAGATTCACCAATTTGAAAATGATTGTGGATTTACAATGGGCCACAGGAAGTTTGAGAATTCATGGCCAATTACATCATGGAGTGACATTCTGGAAAATTGGCACTGCGAACTCAGAAGCTCACACACACATAAACTTGGACAGACACACACACACAGACACACACACACAGACACACACGCACACAGACACACACACAGACACACACACACAGACACACACACACATATAGAAAACACACACACACAGACACACACACATATAGAAAACACACAAACAAAGACACACACACAGGCACACACATAGGCACACACAGACACACACACAGACATACACACACACATACACACATATAGAAAACACACACACAGACACACACACATATAGAAAACGCACACACACACATATAGAAAACACACACACACATACGCACACACAAACACAGAGACACAGACACACACGCACACACAGACACACACACATATAGAAAACACACACACACACATAAACATGGACAGACAGACACACACACACACACACAGACACAGACACACACATATAGAAAACACACACACACTCAGACACACACACACACACACGTTGGCAGGGAAACAGACAGTGACTGATTAACACTTAGATTTCTAACAATAAACGCGCTGTTTAAACTGTCACTGGAGAGTGGGGTTAACTCAGCAAACCCACACAGCTGGGTCAGAATCAGAACTCACCTTCTGCACTCACTGAAACGCTCCTGTATCACCTGCATTATTGCAATGGGATGCCGCGTTTGGGAGCAGGACAGGGACATGGGGTGTGGACAACTGCACATGGGGAGGATAAGGACGAGGAATATATCAGAGAATCCACACAAACCAGGGAGAAACAAACAAGGAAGCACATGCTGAAACTGAGAGATTGCTTTGTGGAAAGATTTAGAAATAGTTGAGAATTTTGACCCAGTGAAATGTTGTCAAGGTGATAAGAATTGATATTGCAACATCTTTTTGCAGCATTAAGGGTTCCTCTGTGTTCTGCGGCTTCATCCCACAGTCCAAAGATGTGCAGGTTAGGTTGATTGGCCGTGCTAAGTTGACCCTAGTGTCAGGGGGATTAGCAGGGGAAATGTGTGGGTTTTTGTGAATAGGGCCTGGGTGGGATTGTAGTTGGTGTGGACTCTATGGGCTGAATGGCCTCCTTCTGCACTGTTGGGATTCTATGAAGGCACGGAGTGCGCTGAGTGAAACAATATTGTAACATTCCAAATAGACAATATTTTGGTGTTTGTCCTGTCTCAATACAACTGTTAATGGTCTGTGATTTTGATATTTTCTCACTGAACAAGATGTGAATACAGTGTTGTCTCTCTGTGATTTCTCAGATTTAAAACTTAAAAGCTTTTTATTGGAGACACCCTTTGGATGTGAAGGAGATTACAGGGCAGGAGCAGGTCAGGAAGGGAAGGTTCTGTTTGATTCTGTGATCTCCCACGCGCAAACACAAAGAACAAAGAAAGAACAATGAACAGTACAGCACAGGAACAGACCCTTCAGCCCACCAAGCAGCGCCGATCATGATGCCTGTCTAAACTAAAGCCGTATGTAATTACAGAGCCCGTATCCTTCCATTCCCATCCTATTCATCTATTCATCTAGATGCCCCTAAAATGCCACCATCGTACCTGCTCCCATCACCTGCCCGGGCAGTGCGTTCCACACATTCACCACCCTCTGTGTAAAAAACTTGTCTTGCACACCTCCTCTAAACTTTTCCCCATGCACCTTAAACCTCTGTCCTCTCGTACTTGCCTTCTCTACCCTCAGAAAGGGCATCTGCCTATCCACTCTATCCATGCCACTCATAATCTTGTAAACCTCTATCAGGTCGCCCCTCAACCTCCGTTGTTCCAGTGAAAACAAACCGAGTTCATCCAATCTCTCCTCATAGCTAATACCATCCAGAGCAGCCAACATTCAGGTAAACCTCTTCTGTTCCCTCTCCACAGCATCCACATCCTTCTGTGGTGTGGCAACCAGAATTATACATCAATGTTTTAAATGAGTCCGAACTAAGTTTCTGTACAGCTGCAGCATGACCTGCCAATTTTTAAACTCAATGCCCCGACCGATGAAGGCAAGCATGCCGTGTGCCTTCTTGACTACCTTATCCACCTGTGTTGCCACTTTCATTAATCGGTGGATATATACGCCCAGGTCTCTCTGCTGTCAATACTCCTAAATTGTTATTTCGTTAACTGTAAAATTCCTCCATGCATTAAACCTTCCAAATTGCATCACCTCACATTTATGTGGATTGAACTCCATCTGCCATTTTTCCGCCAATGTTTCCAACCAGTCTATATCCTGCTGTATCCTCTGACCATCCTCTTCACTACCTGCAACTCCACCAATTTCTGCGTCGTCTGCGAACTTACCAATCAGACCAGCTGCATTTTCCTCCAAATCATTTGCAATAAACAATGAAGAACAAAGGTCCCAGAACTGTGTAACATTGCTAGTCACAGCCTTCCAATCAGAAAAGCCACCACCTATTCTTACACTCTGCCTTCTATGGCCAAGCCAATTCTGTATCCATCTTGCCAGCTCTCCTCCGATTCCGTGTGACTTCACCATTTTTTTGCCATTCCAGCATGAGGTACCTTGTCAAAGCCTTGACTGAAGTCCATGCCCACAACATCCACTGCCTTTGCCTTATCTATCATCTTCGTCACTTGCTCGAAAAACTACATCAAGATCTTGTGCCTCGACCTTTCCTTCAGAAAACCATCTTGCCCATCGCTAATACGTCCACTTATTTCCAATTGGCAGTAAACCTGTCTCGAAGAATCCTCTCCAATAATTTCCCTACCACTGACATAATGGTCATCTGACTGTAATTTCCTGGATTATCCTTGCTACCCTTCTTAAACAAAGGAACAACATTGGCTATTCTCCAATTTTCTGCGACTTCCCCTGCAGCCAGTGAGGATACAAAGATTTCTCTCAAGTCCCCAGCCTCCTCCCTTGCCTCTCTCAGTATTCTGGGGTAGATCCTATCAGGCCCTGGGGACTTGTCTACCTTAATATTTTCAAGACCTGCAATATTTCCTCCTTTTTGATCTCAACATGACTCAAACGACCTAAACACCCTTTCCCAGACTCATCATCCGCCAAGCCCTTTTCTTTGGTGGATACTGACGCAAAGTATTCATTTAACACCTCACCCATTTCTTCCGGCTCCACGCATGGATTTATATATATATATATATTATATAAACCTTGGGTTTTTCCTGAATCCTGCAGGCCAATGATTTTTCATGATCCGTTTAATCCCTCCTGACTCCTTGCTTCAGTTTCTTTCTGCTTTCCTTGTATTCCACACTTGCTTCGTGTGTTTTCAGCCTCCTAACCTTGACAAATGCTTCTCTTTTCCCTTTGAAGAGGCTCAAAATGTCTCCCATTACGGAAAGTTCCCGAAACGTGCAATATTGATCCTTCATCCTGACAGGAATGTGCCGGTCCTCAATTCCTATCAACTTACACTTCAATGCCACCCACATGAACAAAGAACAAAGAACAGAACAGCACGGGAACAGGCCCTTCGGCCCTCCAAGCCTGCGCCGCTCATGTCCCCATCCAGACCATTCGTTTGTATCCCTCTATTCCCAGTCTGTTCATGTGGCTATCGAGATAAGTCTTAAATGATCCCAGTGTGTCCGCCTCAATCACCTTGCTTGGCTGTGCATTCCAGGCCCCCACCACCCTCTGTGTAAAATACGTCCCCCTGACATCTATGTTGAACCTTGCCCCCTCACCTTGAACCCGTGACCCCTTGTGTTCATCACCTCCGACCTGGGAAAAAGCTTCCCACTGTTCACCCTATCTATGCCCTTCATGATTTTATACACCCCTATTAGGTCACCCCTCATCCTCCGTCTTTCCAGGGAGAACAACCCCAGTTTACCCAATCTCTCCTCATAGCTAAGCCCCTCCATACCAGGCAACATCCTGGTAAACATTTTCTGTACTCTCTCCAAAGCCTCCACGTCCTTCTGGTTGTGTTGCGACCAGAACTGGGCGCAGTATTCCAAATGTGGCCGAACCAACGTTCTATACTGCTGCAACATCATATGCCAACTTTTATATTCTGTGCCCCGTCCAATAAAGGCAAGCATGACATATACCTTCTTGACCACCCTCTCCACCTGCGCTGCCACCTTTAAGGATCTGTGGACTTGTCCACCCAGGTCCCTCTGTGTGTCGAGACTCCTGATGGTTCTGCCATTTTTTGCATAGCTCCCCCTTACATTAGATCTACAGAAATGCCAGACGTTGATTTGCCCTCAAACATCTGCCCCCAATCTACATCCTTCAGTTCCTGCCAAACACTGTTGTAACTGGACTTCTTCCAATTTAGCATCTTCACTTGAGGACTACACTTATCTCTATCCATCAGTACCTTGAAGCTTACTGTTGTGGTCACTGTTCCCGATCTGCTCACCTGCTGAAACCTCGACCACCTGGCTGGACTCATTCCCCAATAGCAGGTCCAGTATGGCCCCTTCTCTCGTTGGACTGTCTACATACTGTTTGATGAAGCCCTCCTACATGGTCCTTACAAACTCTGCCCCATTACCCCAGGACGAAGTGAGTCCCAGGTAATACAGGTGAAGTTAGAATCACCCATCATAACAACCCTGTTACTTTTACACCTTGCCGAAATCTGCTTCCATATCTGTTCCTCTATCTCCCGCAGGCCTTGGGAGGCGTGTAGGAAACTCCCAACATTGTAACTACACCCTTCCTATTCCTGAGCTCTTCACACATTGTTTCGCTGTCTGAGCACTCCGAGTTGTCCTCCTGCACTACAGCTGCGATATTCCCCTTAACCATCAGTGCAACTCCACCACCCCTTTTACATGCCCCTCTATCCAGCCTGAAGCATCTGTATCCGCGAATGTTAAACTGTCAATCCTGTCCTTCCCTTAACCAAGTCTCTGGAATGGCAACAACATCATAGTTCCAAATAATAATCCAAGCTCTAAGTTCATCTGCCTTACCTGCCACACTTTTCGCATTGAAGCAAGTGCACTTCAGTCCACCAGGCCCTCTTTGATCAGCCACCATTCCCTGACAGGTACAGCATGGGGATCGGTATAGAGCAAAGCTCCCTCTACATTGCCCCCCATCAAACACTCCCAGGACAGGTACAGCACCGGGTTAGATACAGAGTAAAGCTCCCTCGACACTGTCCCCATCAAACACTCCCAGGACAGGTACAGCACGAGGTTAGATACAAAGTAATGCTCCCTCTACACTGTCCCCATCAAACACTCCCAGGTCAGGTACAGCACGAGGTTAGATACAGAGTAAAGCTCCCTATACACTGTCCCCATCAAACACTCCCAGGACAGGTACAGCACGGGGTTCGGTACAGAGTAAAGCTCCCTCTACACTGTCCCCATCAAAGACTCCCAGGACAGGTGCACCACGGGGTTAGATACAGAGTAAAGCTCCCTCTACACTGTCCCCATCAAACACTCCCAGGACAGGTAGAGCATGGGGTTAGATACAGAGTAAAGCTCCCTCGACACTGTCCACCATCAAACACTCCCTGGACAGGTGCAGTTCAAAGTTAGAAACAGAGTAAAGCTCCCACTGCACTGTCCCCCCATCAAACACACCCTGGACAGATACAGCACGGGGTTAGATGCAGAGTAAAGCTTCCTCTACATTGTCCCCATCAAAAGCTTTTGGCAATTACCCTTCATAATCTTTGCCTGCAGCACAGTCTGAGCATGAGTATGTGGCTGTGAGTGTGATTGTGTGCCTGTCTTGTGCTGTGTGGGAGATTTCAGAATCTAACAGAAGCTTCCCTTCCTTGCCTTCTCCTGTCCTATATTCTCCTTGACATCCAAAGCACACCTCATGTTGAAAGCTCGAATCATTTATACAGACTGTATTCATGTTTTTGTCAGTGAGGAAATTGCAGTACCACAGACCAATAGCAGATGCATTCAGACAGTACAAAGCCCAATGTAGTTTATTTTGGAATGCTACAATATTGTTCCACTCAGTACACTGCGTGCCTTAATGCTGCAGAAAGATTTTACCATATCTATTCTGATCACCTTGGCAACATTTCACTGGGTCAAAATTCTCAACAATTTCTAAATCTTTCCACACAGCAATCTCTCAGTTTCAGCATGTGTTTCCTTGTTTGTTTCTCTCTGGTTTGTGTGGATTCTCTGATAGATTCCTCGTCCTTATCCTCCACATGTGCAATTGTCCACACCCCATGTCCCTGTCCTGCTCCCAAACACGGCACCCCATTGCAATAAGGCAGGCGATACAGCAGCGTTTCAGTGACTGCAGAAGGTGAGTTCTGATCCTGACGCAGCTGTGTGGGTTTGCTGGGTTAACCCCACCATCCAGTGTCCGTTTAAACAGGGCTTGTATTGTTAGTAATCAAAGTGTTAACCAGTCACTCTTTGTGTCTCTGCCTACATGTTTGCATGCCTGTGTCTGTGTGTGCCTCTCTATATCTGAGTGTTTTTTTGTGTTCATGTTTTAACAAGTGCCAATTTGCCGTAATGTTCCAGCTTAATATACTTGTTTATGAATCTCAAACAGCCTGCGGTCCATTGCAAACGCACAATAATTTTTTAATTGGTGAATACCTCCCCGTCTCTCTGTGACTCTCTCTGTTACACACTTGCTCAATTTGCCCATCTCCGTCCCAGCGATATGCATGAAATACTGCAGAACTCTCACCCACTCTCTGAGTCTCTCTCAATCTCTCCCTCTCTCTTTCTCTCTCTCTCTAAATCTCTCAAACTCTCTCTGTCTCACACACACTGTTGGTTGTGTTCCTCGATTTCAGAAATTCTGAAAGCCATGCAAACCAGTAAAATACTTGCAGCGAGTCCCCACAACATGAGGGAGTGGAGAGAGAAAAGGGATGTGTTACCAATCTCACCGTGAACTGTATATTGTCTTCAAAACTGCCCATAAGTCTGTTAGCACTGAATTGATTCAGAATAAATTAAAGCTGATTTGTATTCTCCCCAGTTGCGTTCTGCTAACTCCCCTGGATTCCACAAAAACCTGTCTCCACAACTGTCAATTCTTCTCCCCAACTCCCCCTCTCTTCCTCCCTCATCCCTTGGGAAATAAGGAAAAGCAGGTGACAGAAGTGTTGGTGAGGGATCACTTTGGGACCAGTGACCATAATTCCATTAGATTTAAGATAGCTATGGAGAATGATAGGTCTGCCCAACAGTTAAAATTCTAAATTGGGGCAAGGCCAATTTTGATGGTATCAGGCAGGAACTTTCAAAAGTTAATTGGGGGAGTCTGTGGCAAGGCAAAGGGATGTCTGATAAGTGGCAGGCTTTCAAAAGTGTGTTACCCAGGGTTCAGGGTGTTGTGGGAAATGTACCATTGAGTCAGGCTTGACGTTTTCAAGAATACAGTTTTATTTTAACGAAGCTTCGTGGAAACTAGGCACTAACAAGCAGCAAACCTTCTCTCAATGAGACAATACGAACATTCATCTTTATACCCTTTACACAATAGATGGACCGGACATCTAGCCATTATCACATCGTTATAATCAAGTAGGTGATCGATCGTGAACACATTGTTCTCGACAAATACAGACGGATACAGACATGAGCATGTTAACATCGCATTGTTCTATGAATGGATACATTTCATACGTCAGTGACCATAATGGCTTTAGTTTCAGCCTATTCATATAGTAATTTACAGTAATTGATTTCCCAGCAGTTATGTATTCCCGATCCCACCTGTAGCTGATCTCTTTATCCAACCCTATTGTCCTTATCCTAAAGAGTGCTTCAAGCCCTGGCTGGCTTCCTGCAGGATCTGATTCCTGCATGTTTAACTTTGAAGAGCTGTCTGTCCTTTATGTTTTAATCTCATGTGTCTGTCTGTACTAAAAGTCAGTGTTTGTTTAATGTCTCTTTCCCAGGTGACTGTTTATGTGCCAGGTAGTTATTTTTTGAAGTGTACTCATTTGTATATTTTTCCCCACTTCGGTCCCCACTTTTTGTCGTATTATGAGTTTAATAATCCCTCGACCAACAGGTTTATATGTATAATTCTTTGTTCTTCTTTCCTTCGTTTCTTCTGATGTCTTCGGGGATTTTCATCGGCGTTACTTCTTCGATGTATACACTGGCTTCTGGCACAATTCTAGTCAACATTATTTTAAAACAGACTTTAAGGTATCCAAGAATTAGACAACAGACGATTACAATTGAGATGAGTATGTCCAATCCAAGTAATAGATAAGACTCCCAGGATCCCCCACTCGCTATTCCAGCCAGTTACTTCCTTTCTTGCGTCCCTGTCTGAAGCTATCAAGTTGTTCTCTGATGCTATTGATGACCTGTGTAATGTTATAGGACTAGTCTGTTACATGGATATGCATTTATTGCCTATAATTGTACACACTCCCCCTTGTGCAAACTGACAGTCCACTGCGTATCGTGTCAGTTGTGCATATAATCTCAGTTCAGTCATTTCTTGGTGAACAGCCCAGGACTGTTAGTCCACAAACAATATGATTCCTATTCTTTGCACTAATCACTCCTGCTGCCACCCCCCCACCCCGCCCCCAGAGAAAAGGCTCCAAGGAACCCATATCCCAGTGAGGATCCCATTGTGCCCGGGGCTTCCCATTCAGAGCAGAATTCTTTGCTGATAGCCCGACTTACTATTCTCCTCCGGATATGCCCCTTCCGAGGGCATGGAACAGTCAGTGGTCCTATTGCCCCGACTGCAAAACGGTTTGGGAGGTTTGGTGTTTCTGTCGTGTCAGTACCATTGAAGAGGAACTCATATCCCTACTTAGCCCGGTAACATTTAGTGTCTTGATTATGAGTTTGTTCATATTGCCAATTGTACGATTAACTTCACTCCCCGTTTGATCCCATCACCTGGTAAGTATGAAATGGGTATTTCCATTTGGCTGAGCTGACGTGAGTTCCATTGCATTGTCCACAAATAAGCTGTCTTCCCGCGGTTATATTCAGACATTTCTGTTCATCACAAGTGCAAGTAAACTGTCCCTTGTCAACCCGACAATGTTGGCGGACACACTGCCTCTGTACGCAGGAATCATTCCTAGGTTCCAAGGCATAGGCACATCCCCATCCATGCCCCGTAAAACAAAGCGGATAGCTTGCAGTATCTGAACAAGCTTTTCCTCCCACCTGTTGGAATCCCCTGCACACAGGATCTGTGGGGTTTACGAGTCCCACACATCTCCCCTGTATACCACTTTTATATTTGACAATTTGTCCCTTACAGGGTGTATCTGATGTATCTACAGTATCTAAGTCATGAGGGGTCCACCCAGGGGTGGCTACAAATAGGGATTCTACCAATTGTGCTAACAGGTAACATGCAGTTCGATTCCTGTGTAAATGTGTGTGAGCTTTGTAAAACTAATTGTCCTCCAATCCAGTTAAATTTACAGTCGCGACAACGCAAAGTAGTCCAGTGACATACGTGATTCCATACCTATTCGCAACGATCAAATATCAAACCTAACACTATAAATCAGAAATCTTTACAAGTTATATTATCTATCAACCCGCGCGCGGCAGGCGTTCTTGCTGGCTGTCTTTGCCTGCGTTGAGGAAAGCAGTTTCGTTAGTTCATCAATCCAGTTACTGGGTTGTCCCCTTGTCTATTTTTAGCTGTGTCCAATGCTTCCAGACACCTTTCCCTCTTATGTCTCTACAGGCACAGGTGTCTCCACTAATTATAACTTCATATGGCCCATTCCATTTTGGTGCAAACCCTGGTTTGACGGGTAATGTTTTTACGAGGACGTGACTTCCCACTGTTGGGACGTCAGGGAGCATCTCAAGCTCTCTCTCTCTGCGTCTTTTATTTCCTCATTGCCTTTTACCAATTTGCTCATCCCTTTCAGTTGGGTGCTCAGTTCCAAAACATATCTCCTGATTTTATCTTTTAGTGGACCTACATCGGTCCCACCTGTTATGATGCTTTCGGGTAATTGCATCGCCCGTCCTGTCATTAGCTCAGAAGGGGTTAATCCGCTTGTCCCGTTTGTGGTAGCTCTTAATCTCATTAGTATAGTGGGCAGTACCCCTGTCCACATTTTCCCCGATGTTTGTATGGCTTTCGTCAGTGCATTATAACGGTTGGAATGCGAGTCTTCACAGGTAATCAAGTCTTAAAGGTACAGACAATGTGAGTAGAGAAAGGGAGAAACACAGGTTAAAGAGATTAGTGAGATTTTGCAAGCCCAGGCAAGTCGTGGGGGTAACAGATAGTGTGACATGAACCCAAGATCCGGTTGAGGCCGTCCTCATGTGGGTGGAACTTGACTATCAGTCCCTGCTCAGTGACTCTGCGCTGTCGTGTGTGGTGAAGGCAGCCTTGGAGAACGCTTCCCCGAAGACTCACATTCAACCATTATTGTGTAAATTGAGTTAGTGTCTCTGTCGGTCCTGTTTGTGAACACATCTCCCACTCCCCTGATGAAGGAGGAGCGCTCCAAAAGCTAGTGTCTTGTGCTGTCAAATAGACCTGTTGGCCTTTAACCTGGTGCTGTGGCCCCGCCCACCATCTCACACCGTCACAATGTCCCCCCCCGCCCCCCTCCGCCCCCCGCCGCCCCCACCCCCCGCCGCCCCCCCCGCCGCCCCTCCCCCGCCGCCCCCCCCCCCGACGCCCCCCCCCCCCGCGCCGCCCCCCGCCCCCGCCCCCCGCCCCCCCCCCGCCCGCCGGCCGGGGGGGAAAGGGGGGGGGGGCGGGGCGGCGGGGGGGGGGGCGGCGGGCGGAGCGGGGGGGACGGGGGGGCGGGGCGGCGGGGGGGGGGGCGGCGGGCGGAGCGGGGGGGACGGGGGGGCGGGGCGGGGGGGGCGGCGTGGGGGGGGGGCGGGGGGGGGCGGCGGGGGGGCGGCGGGGGGGGGAGAGCGGATTCATAACCAGGTTTCTGTAAAGCGGAAACTCAGGGACTGAAATCCCCGGTTCTCCTTTTGAAATGTGGAGATGCCGGCGTTGGACTGGGGTAAACACAATAAGAAGTTTAACAACACCAGGTTAAAGTCCAACAGGTTTATTTGGTAGCAAAAGCCACACAGGCTTTCGGAGCTCTAAGCCCCTCCTTCAGGTGAGTGGTAATTCTGTTCAGAAACAGAGCTTATAAAGACACAGACTCAATTTACAAGAATAGTGGTTGGAATGCGAATACTTACAACTAATGAAGTCTTTATAACCGGGATATTGGGTTCATGTCACACTATTTGTAACTCCCACAGTTGCCTGGACCTGCAGAGTTTCATTGGCTGTCTTGTCTGCAGACAATACACATCTTTTTAGCCTGTCTTGATGCTCTCTCCACTCACATTGTTTCGTTTCTTAAAGACTTGATTAGTTGTTAGTATTCGCATTCCAACCACTATTCATGTAAATTGAGTCTGTGTCTTTATATGCTCTGTTTGTGAACAGAATTCCCACTCACCTGAAGAAGGGGCTTAGAGCTCCGAAAGCTTGTGTGCTTTTGCTACCAAATAAACCTGTTGGACTTTAACCTTGTGTTGTTAAACTTCTTACTCTCCTTTTGTACCCAGCGGAGCCCAGTATTGTTCCCAGTTTCTGCCCCGAGGTCACGGCCGCCATGCTTACAGCGGGGCTGTGCGCCTGAGCCGCCGCCGCCATCTTTGTGAGGGGCAATGTGAGGAGAACGCATGCTCAGTGCCATCTTTGTGAGGGGCAATGTGAGGAGAGCGCATGCCCAGTGCCATCTTTGTGATGGGCAATGAGGAGAGCGCATGCCCAGTGCCATCTTTGTGATGGGCTTTGCGAGGAGAGCGCATGCTCAGTGCCATCTTGGTCTGGGTTTGACCAAATGGGGGAGGTTAACGGTGAGAGTGTTTCAGAGGGGATGTGGGTACAGAATGTTGAGCAGACTGTGTTGGAAATCTGGAACTCGCTACCTGAGTTGCTGCTGGAGGCAGGGACTCTCTGATTGAAGAAGCTTCTGGACAAACACATCAATACACAAGGTATCGTCGCTGATAGTCCAAGTACATTGATTAGAGTCAATTGGTATTGAGGGGGCGGAGGAGAGGGGGCAAGGGTTTGTGGGGGAGAGGGGGCGAGGGAGAGGGGGCGAGGGAGAGGGGGCAAGGGGTTGTGGGGGATAGGGGGCGAGGGGGTGTGGGGGAGAGGGGGCGAGGGGATGTGGTGGAGACCGGGCGAGGGGTTGTGGGGGAGACCGGGCGAGGGGTTGTGGGGGAGACGGGGCGAGGGGTTGTGGGGGAGAGGGAGCGAGGGGTTGTGGGGGAGACCGGCCGAGGGGGTTGCGGGGGCGAGGGGGTTGCGGGGGCGAGGGGTTGCGGGGGCGAGGGGTTGCGGGGGAGAGGGGGCAAGGGGTTACGCGGGAGACCGGGGAAGGTGTTGTGGGGGAGAGTGGGTGAGGGGTTGGGGAACAGTGAGTTGTTGCACGGGATGGGGCGAGGGGCAGGCGGTGATGTGTTTTGGGTGAAGAGATTGTGGAGTGAGGGGTTGCGGAGAAGCGGGTGAGGTGCTGGGGGGCTGTGAGTAGTTGTGGGGGATGGGGATGGGGGTGAGGGGTTGCGGGGGAGGGGTGGCAGGAGAGTGGTTGAAGTGGGGAGGGTTTGTGGGGGATGCGGTGTGGGGTTGCAGGGGAAGGGGCTCGGGGTTGAGGGGCAGCTGTTGAAGGGGGCAAGAGGTTGCATGGGGGAGGTTTTGCAGGCGTGAGGGTGTGGGGCAGGGGTGGTGGAAGTGGTGGGAATGGGGGACGGGTTGCCGGGGGCGGGGGGGCGGGGGGGGGCGGGGTGGGGGAGGGGTGAGGGTTTGCAGGGAGGGTTCGATCTTCAATTGATCGGTTGAAGACTTGGTGGAGAGATAGCAGTTGGCGTTTCGTCCGGGCAAATGTGAGGTAATGTATTTTGGAAAGTCCAGTAGAGAACGGAAATATACAGGAAAGGCAGAACCTTTAAGAGTATTGATAGGCAGATGGATCTGCGTCTACAGGTACACAGGTCACCGAAAGTGGCAACACAGGTGGAGAAGGTAGTCAAGAAGGCATACGGTGTGCTTGCCTTCATCGGCTGAGGCATTGATGTTAAAAATTGGCAAGTCATGTTGCAGCTTAAAAGGACTTTAGTTCGGCCACACTACCAGAAGGATGTGGATGCCCCTTCCTCACTCCCTTCTTGCTCTTCCCGGCCCTGGTGGGGTCAAAGAGCTTGCATTGGTTTACATGAAAACATTTCACCTTGCGGAGGAGCTGAACAGCGTATACCATGGGGCTGGCCTTGTCCACTCTACTGTACGGCCCCGCGTACAGTGGCTCGAAGGTCCCCACCCGCGCAAAATTGCGGACCATCACCTGGTCTCCTGTGGCCCACTCGTGAGTTGTACTGGGCTCCAGCAGCAGCCTGTTTCTGCGGTGCTGGGCCCCCATGTTACTGGCTGCCTGCCAGTGAACCTGCTTCAGCTGTTCCAACAGCTGTTTTGCGAAATTTCCCCTATTGACCTCCCTGAGCTGTCCCTCTGTCAGGGCAGGTACCATGGCATGAATCGGAGTCCTCATGACTCGCCCGGTCATGAGCTCGTGTGGGGAATATCCTGTACTCCTGGACTGACGAGCCCGGATCCCCATGAGTACTAGGGGCAGAACTTCCACTCACCGGTTAGGAGAGTTGCCGGTCTCCTTCCGCAACCTCTCTTTAATGGTGCGGTTCAACCTCTCTACAGGACCCGAGGACTGGGGGTTATAGGCCACATGCCATTTTTCGCTGATGCCCAGGACCTTAAGGGTCGCCTGCATGGCCTCCCCCATGAAATGACTCCCCTGGTCCGACTCCACAAAGTGCGGGAGTCCCCACTTGGAGAACACCTCCCTGGCTAGGATCTTGGCCGTGCCTACAGCGGTGGCTGTTCGGCACGGGAAGGCTTCCACCCACTTCGAAAACACATCCACTAATACAAGGCACTACTTGTATCCCCCTGTGGCGGTGGGAAGGGGTCCAATTTAGTCGATCTGTCCCGACTGCCAGGGCCCCTCCACCCTACTGACGTGCCCCAGTGAAACCTTCCTCTTTTGGGGATCGGGGTTATTCGTGGCACACACTAAACAGTTCACACAAAAGTCGCGAACGTCCTCCCGGAGGCCAGGCCACCATCCTACCTTCTCTACCCGCTGCCAGCTGGTCTCGGGACCGGGGTGTCCCGCTCCCGGGCTCTCATGAGCTACCTCTATGAATTCCCTCCTATGCTGGGAAGGCACAATCCACTGGTCCCCTCTAAAGAGCATGCCTTCCTTTAAGGTCATGTCCTTCTCTCCATAAGGACCCTCTACCCTTTCCTCCCTACCCAGGGCTGCTCTGGCGGTCTTCAACTCGGGGTCCTGTGCCTGAACAGTGGCTAGGTCTGGGGCCAAGGTCCATAAGACCATAAGACCATAAGACATAGGAGCGGAAGTAAGGCCATTCGGCCCATCGAGTCCACTCCACCATTCAATCATGGTTGATTTCAACTCCATTTACCCGCTCTCTCCCCATAGCCCTTAATTCCTCGAGAAATCAAGAATTTATCAATTTCTGTCTTGAAGACGCTCAACGTCTCGGCCTCCACAGCCCTCTGTGGCAATGAATTCCACAGACCCACCACTCTCTGGCTGAAGAAATTTCTCCTCATCTCTGTTCTAAAGTGACTCCCTTTTATTCTAAGGCTGTGCCCCCGCGTCCTAGTCTCCCCTGTTAATGGAAACAACTTCCCTACGTCCATCCTATCTAAGCCGTTCATTATCTTGTAAGTTTCTATCAGATCTCCCCTCAACCTCCTAAACTCCAATGAATATAATCCCACGATCCTCAGACGTTCATCGTATGTCAGGCCTACCATTCCTGGGATCATCCGTGTGAATCTCCGCTGGACCCGCTCCAGTGCCAGTATGTCCTTCCTGAGGTGTGGGGCCCAAAATTGCTCACAGTACTCCAAATGGGGCCTAACCAGTGCTTTATAAAGCCTCAGAAGTACATCCCTGCTTTTGTATTCCAAGCCTCTTGAGATAAATGACAACATTACATTTGCTTTCCTAATTACGGACTCAACCTGCAAGTTTACCTTTAGAGAATCCTGGACTAGGACTCCCAAGTCCCTTTGCACTCTTGAAGGTCACTCTTGAATCCCCTCTCCGGGGCTGTCCCCTGACTGCTGCCACCTGTCCTTCCCCGTAAGGATCCCACTCTACCCCGTACCTCGCCCCCTCTCTGGCCAGACTGTCTGCCCTCTGGTTCCCCTCACCCCGTGGCTCTGTCTTGGAGTGGGCTTTAATCTTATGGATGTACCTATCCCCGCCCTCTCCTACAGCAGCCACGATCCTCTCTAACAGTGGTTTTGTGGCGAGGGGCTTCCCATCCGAGGAGGTGTACCCTCGGCGGGACCAGATGGCCAGATACTCCGTGCACGAGTTCCACGTAAACATGCTGTCCGCGCAGATGGTGTATGGAATGGGGAAACGCTCCGGATGTGTGACCACATACATTTCTGCGGCCAGCTCTGCCTGCTGAGCGCTCAGTGTGTGGGGGAGCTTGAGGGCCAGGGCTATCTCTGCTTCGGGGTCCCAGATCCCACAACCCGTGAATCTGATGCCCCCCGATACGGAACTGGATCTGTCTACGTATATCTCCCTACCCGTGGGATGCAGCCCTGCCCGGAAACCAAAACCTACCTCCCATACCCCCTCTACGGAACAATGGTGTGGCTCCCCTGGGTACACCAGGTTGGCTGCGAGCTGTGGCTCACTCAGCCCCTTCACCCGTAGCGCCATTTGGGATAACAAGAGAGGCCACCGGGTGATCCTTGCACAACTGACCGTGCCGTCTTTAATTCGACTGCCTAGTAACATTTGGGTTGGGGTATGGTGAGTCAGGAGGGTGATGGGTGCCATTCTAATAAAAACCTGCACCCGCTTCACCGCCCAGTATGTGGCGAGCAGGTGCCGTTGACAGTTGGAGTATGCCCGCTCCATTCTGTGAGAACTCGGGAGGAATACACCACCAGCCTCAACTTGCCATGCCGTTCTTGGAGGAGTACAGCGCTCAGGCCATCACTGCCTGCTGCGACCTCCAGGAAAAATTCCTCCCGGGGGTCAATGGCTCCCAGAGCTGGGGCCTTTTGCAAGTCCTCCTTGAGTCGGACGAATGCCGACTCGCACTTGCTGTCCCACTCCCATTCCACCCCCTTGTGCAGCAGCCTGAGCAGAGGCGCTGCAGTCGTGGCGTAATCTTCAATGAAGTCAAGGCAATAGCCTGTGACTCCCAAAAGGGACCGTACCCCCCTAACGTCTACCGGGACTGGGAGTTCCTGCACTGCCTGTCTCCTGGCCGCATCTACCCCTCTCTCCCCAGCCCTAAGGGCTAAACCCAGGAACTTGACATCCCTCAACCCGATTTGGGCTTTCTTGGGGTTTACTTTTAATCATCCCTTATGGAGTAACCCCAACAACTCGTCTACCAGGGGGCCATGTTCCTCGCTACTGTCCATGAACAGTAGTATATCGTCCACATACTGGACCAGTCTGTGGGGCTCACGTAACTCTTTCAGGCATTCGGCCATGCACTGGTGAAACATGTTGGGGCTGTTGTGGAAACCCTGTGGGAGGCAGCTCCATGTATACTGCTGCTCCTTAAACGTGAAGGCGAACTTATACTGGTCCTCCTGCCTGACTGGGATGGACCAAAACCCATTCTAAATATCCAACACTGTAAAAACAGAGGCTGACGCTGGAATTTCTCCTAACAGGTCCGCCACGGCTGCTACCATTGTGGCGCATGCCGGAATATTCTTATTAAGGACTCTGTAGTCCACTGTGGCCCTCCAGGAATTATCTGGCTTCCTCACCGGCCAAGAGGAGAGTTCACATGTGTGGCAATTGGCCTCAAAATGCCTTGCCGTACCAGTGAATTTAGGGCCACCTCTAAATCTGCCTCCGCTTCCCGGGGGGAACTATACTGTTTCTGGGGTCGGGACATAGGGCCTCCATCTATCCTGACCTCTGTCCGAATGATCCTCCCACAATCGTGCTTGTGGTTCGCAAAGGCGGCCAGATTCTTCTGGAAATACCCCCTATATTCCTCCGAGTTATTCCCTACCATGGCTTCCAAATCATACCCCTCCTTGGGTTTCACTACACACAAAGCCCCCCTTTCTTGTGCCCTCTCTCTGACCATGACCTCCTTCTCAGCCCCTTCCCCTGCTATGCCCCACAAACAGTGGTTCCTCAGGTCCACCAAGACCTGATGAGCCACTATAAAGTCGGCGCCTAGGATCCCCTTTCCCTCCTGCTCGCCTCTCATCAGGACGCATTTCCACCGCGCCTGGAGTGTCTCCAACCTGATGGACAGGGGAACAGAGAAAAAAACAGTCTTCTCATTTCCCGTGAAGCCGACAAGACTGTAGGGCTGGATAGATGGGATGTTTGGGGATTGTCCGTGTGGACAATGGTACTGGAAGCACCTGTGACCAGTAGGTAACTCCCGACCACATCCTGGAACTCCATCCTGACCCAGGGTCTCCCGCATGGGCCATACTCTAATGGACATAGGAAGGTGGGCTGCCCCGGTGGCAGTCATAAGGGAGCTCGTGGTGCGGGTGCAGGCTGGCCCTGGCCTGTTGCCATCGCTACCTGCCCGGAACCTGTTGCCTTGGTCTGCAGATAAGCCAGCAGATCCTTTATATCGATCGTCTCCGGGATAGGTGCTCCTACCACCGGGGTTGGTGTCTTTTTCATGGGAGCCCTTTCCTCCCTGCTCGGGTTCCTACACTCCCTCCTCGGGTTCCGACACTCCCTCCTGAAGTGCCCGGGCTTCCCACACCCGTAGCACACCGGCCTCCGGCCTGAGGCCCGGCTGCCTTCCTGCTTCCACTCCCTCCTAGGGAGGGGTGCCGGTGCGACCTCAAGCACCTTGCCCTTATGGGGCTTTTCCTCACTTCTCTCCCCGTTGCGATACGCAAGGGTGAGCTTCCTTATTACCTCCGCCTCGTTAAGGTTGGGGTCCAGCGGGTCGAACCAATGCTCGGCCTTTGCCCTAACTCGTGGAAGGCAGTTAGCCACGAGAGTCTTCAGCCAGTGGGCTGTCCTCTCGTCCAGATGTTGCCTGTCTAAGGGAGTCCCACACGTTCCCTCATACACCGTCCACAGCCTGTCTGCGAACATGTCTGGGGACTCTGCGACTTGCTGCTTTGTCTCCCACACCCTTGCGAAGGGACTACCTTCGTTTAACCCCATGGCCTCCAGAACCGCTGTCTGTGCCGCTACCCACGTGGCAGGTCTTCCCCCTTCCCTGGAGCTCACTGCCTTACATAAATAGGAATCGAGGGTCATCAGCAGTATTTTCACCCGTTCCATCACAATCATTTATGTCGGCTGCCTGATGCACCTCCGTAAAATGTAACGATGGGTCTCCCGCCCTAGTCAGTCTTGGGATGTGGGTTACCATCCCCCTGAGCACATGTGCCCCATGGGGAATTATTATATCATTCTCTATCGGTCCCCTTGCGTCCCCTCCCACCGGGGGACCATACTTTCTTTGTCTAACCGGGCACATCTGCCCCATCTGGGGCTGTTGCCCCCCTGCCTCATCGGCATCCGGCTCTCCCTCCATGCTCGGTAGCCCCACCACTCCGGGGTGTGTTACCCATGTCGGAGACATCACAACCTGGGGATACTCCACTGACCCCCCTTGGACCCGTCCCTCCCTGGACGTCCCGAACCCTACCTGCCGACCCGGACACGTTTCCGGCGCCTCAGGAGGCGGTCTATTCCCCTTAGCGCCCGGGGAATCATCCGCTGCGAGGAGCCCTCTGCCCCTAGGGGACCCTCCTGGACCTCCCAGGTGCACCCGTCCCCTGACCTTGGACAGAGCCTCCTCCAGCTCTTCTATCCGTGCCTGGCACAGCCCATGCTCGCCGTCACCTAACTCGTCGCAAGCCACCCTGTAAGCTGCCTGGGTGTCCCTGAACCTCCCTTCCAGCTCCTTGTACCTCTGCGCACCTTGAGCCAGGAGTTCTTGGGTCTCCCGTTCCCTCTCCTTTCCCTCAACTACCTGGTATTGGAGGAATTCCTTTTCGTATCGGTGTGACGCGCTCGCTTGAAGGATGCACTGCCTCGCATCAGTTAATTCATTAAATAACTGTTCCTCTGCTCCAGCGCTGTCCCCCACGCTGGCCCTAACTTTGCTCAACTCTCCCTCCAGAACAACAATTCTCCTTTCCATTTTGGCTACCTGCTGGGACAGGCAGGCTAGCCAAACTGCCTTTTCCAACCCTTTAGTGTATTCCTTGCTCTCTGTCAATGCTGCCGCAGCCATTCCGGGCTGCTCTGCATTGATTAGTGCTAATACCCACGTTTTGGTTGAGGTTGACCTTTTCCCACAGTTATGAGGAGATTCACTCCTCCATTTTGCTTCTTTCCCTCACCCTCTCTGATAAGTCACATATCCCAGACGACCGGAGCCCTGTCGCGGCCGCCATTGTAGCGGGATCCCCTTTCTAACTCCACTGGGCTTATTTTAGGTTTGGTTCTCCGTTACCCAAACCCCACCAATGCCCGAGTGATTCTCTCTCTCGCCGATGGAACAACAGCCACTTTGCGTCTACTTCACTAGAGTAGCGCTCCCAAGAGAGAGAAAAGGAAACTGCTGCCTATCCACTACCTGGCAGCCTTTCCTGAGTGGGCGGTTTCGAAGCGGCCAGGGTACCCTCAGTTCTCGACTCCGGAATTATGGTGAGGGATATTTAATATTGTGACTTGGTCAGAGATCGTTGGTGAGAAATTGAAAAGATCAAAACGGACTCCAATGGAAGTCAAAGATATATATATATTTGTTAAAACATCAAGGTCAATCACCAAACACCAGGACAACAACACACAATGCCTTATGCTCTATAAGACTATGGCTATGGAAGGAATACTAAAACGGGCACACAGAATGCTTATTTTACACAAGTTTACCAGTGTCTTAAACTATGAAAGGTGCATTCAAAAGCCCCCCTTTCCCCAAAGCCTCATCCACTATGATGATCTCGGGAACTTCGCGAATTACCGGTGGGTACTCACAATCCTAGTTTAATTTGCTCAGTGAGCTTCGGGCTGCGTGCTAGAGACGAACGAGAGGCAGGAACAGGAGAAGAGAGTGGAGGGTGTTGCCATGCTGGTCCGAAGAGAAAAGAGAGAGAAACCAGAGCTTGCTTTTTAAAACCTGAAGCAGTGATTCTCTCACACAAAACAGTTTCTGATCATTGATAGTTTCGATTGACTGGGACAAAAGGGCCGACAGCCTTAATTGACATTTTAATGTCTTTTAAATGTTCTCTGAGACATCCTGATTGGAATCCCATCAGCGAGCTGAGTCATTGATGTTGTCTGTGGATGGAATGCTCTCTGTTCCCATTGTCTTGCTGCTGGGCTATTTACTCCTTTGTTTCCGGTTGATTAGATTATCCCAGTCTCGACCTTCTCGTTATTCCCAGCCTCTTGCATATTCATGTGGCTTGACAACCAGTCGGCCATTTTCCTTATCCCATGGAGGATTTGCCCTAAAACTTACAACAAGTTATAAGGAGAAGCTGGACAACTAAGGTTGATTTCTCTGGAGTGGCGGAGGCTGAGTGCAGACCTGATAGAAATGTTTAAAATTAAGAGGGGAGAGACATAGATCGGGTTGACAGCCGGAATCGTTCTTCTCAGAGTTCAAATGTCTAATACTAGGGGGGCTGGATTTAAGGTGAGAGGGGGAAAGTTCAAAAGAGACGTGAGTTTTTTTTACACATTGGTATGTCTCTGGAACGCGCTGCCATGGTTAGAGGTGTACACAGAGACGATAGGGGCGTTTAAGGCGATTTTAGATAAGCACACGAATATGCAAGTAATAGAGGGAGAAATTTCAAAGGCAGTTAGAAGGGATTCGTTTAATGTGGCGTCATGTTCGGTCCACATCGTGGGCCGAGAGATCGGTTCCTCCATAATGACCTGTTTTAAAATTTCGACTTCTTTGGTAATTTTGAACATATCTGTACACATTAAGTGGGAACAAGTAAAACATTCGGATATAGCCATGCATTAAAAATCCCTCTCAATCTATCCCTTCCAAAATGGGTTGTAGAGAAACAACATAAATTGGCCATCAGACGTAATGGGAACTGGGGAAGTGTGGGATTGGAACCAAAAGAGAAAATGCTGGAAAATCTCAGCAAGCCTAAGCAGGGGGAAAAAAACTGACGTCTCAAATACCGATAACACTTTGACAAAGCTAAAATTCATAGAAAGTGTGAGATATTTATATTATAGTGTGAGGGAATGAAGGATGAGCCATAGCTACAAAAACAAGGTGACCGGCTACTGATAGCAGACATAGAGAGACTAAAGTGTGTGAATGGTCAAATGGCAGAGAAGCTGTAATCATAAGGTAAGCTGCCACAGATGAAGATGTGAGGGGAGTGGGAAGATGGGTGGGAGACAGCTAAACTTGAGAAAAAAGGGGAAGCAAATGAGAAGAAAACGTAAGGAAATGAGGGATAAAGTAGGGGGAAAGAGTGGGTGGGAATTAAAATGAAGAAAGACAATAAAGAAATAAAAGGTAGAGAACAGATAAAAATTAAGTGAAATAATAACACAGGGGTCGAAGTGGGGTAGAGCTAATCATCTGAAGTTGAATTCGATGTTGAGACCGGAAGGCTGTAATGTGCCCAGCCAGAAGATGAGATGCTGTTTCTCCAGTTTGCATTAAGCCTCACTGGAACATTGCCGCAGGCCAATGACAGACATGTGGTAATGGGAGCAAGATCGTGTGTTCAAATGCAAGTACCAGGAAGACCAGGGTCCTGATTGTGCCCAGACCGAAGGTGCCCAGCAAAGCAATCACCGAGTCTACGTTTGGTCTGTCGTATACAGAGGAGACGACGTTGGGAGTATCGAATGCAATAGACCAAATCGAAAGAGTGCAAGTGAAACGCTGCATAAATTGGAATGATTGTTTTGGCCCTTGGCTGGAAGAATGAAGGGGCAGGTGTTCGGCCTTTGATGTCATGGGGAATAGGAGGGCACATGTGTGGGATTATGGTGGAGATCATTCGCAGCGCAGGTTGGATGGCCACATGGCCTCCTTCTGCACTGTAGATTCTATGCTTTTACAATCTTTTGCAGTCACTTTCCTGATTTGTACCTCGTTTAAGGCATGCCATCGTGCCCCGAGTCGGATTCCCTTTTTTTTCGCAAGTTCTGCCCTAACCGCTTCACTTTGCGTCACGTCTGGAAATGACGCTTCCTATTACATTGCTAAAATATGTAATTTCGGCATCAGATCGTTTCTCTGAAATGCACACCTGCCGCTTCCGAATGGAAACAATCTTAGTGTTTGTCTCCATTTCTGTTGATCTCTTGCTATTTCTTGCCAGTCGGGCTTTTGCTCGCAGTGGCCACTTCCCACCACAAAGAGTTCACCGCTTTGGGCGCGCCTTGTGGTTTACTGGCGACCTGCTCAGTGCTTTAGGTCGCCTGAGCATTTCCACAGTTTTTCCTCAGGAGATTTTGAGCTCAGCCTGTAAATTCCTTTGCATTACAAGGCTATTTATTTCATAGAACAAACTCAGCGGATGGTGAACCTGTGGAATTCACTATCACAATCAATATTTGAGACCAAAACGGTGCATGATTTCAAGAAGAAATTGGGTACATCTGTTTGCGTGAAGGTATCAAGAGATATGGGAGAAGGTGGGAATTAACATTGAATTGAATGATCATCTGTGATCAAAATAAATGAGGAACAAGTTCGAAGGGCCGTTTGGTCCACTCCTGCTTTTTTCTTCCTAATTTTCTATCGTCTCCGAACATCTCCCCTGAAGAAGCAATCCGGCCAGGAAACCGGATATTCTCTCGACTTACTCACACACTGGAAAATACAATTTGTACATTTAAATTACGACTGATAGTCGGGGTTAAAATGCTGCATTGCCAAATAGACTGTCTGTTCAAAAGACATTGTCCAGAATTTTACTGCCCCACCTTCCACAGGAAGCAAAGCAAGCAAGTGGCGGACAATGGAAAGGTCCATTGACCTCGGTGGGATTGTACGTTTTTGGGACGAGCGAGGCCATAAAATCCCACCGGAGAGCAAGGGGCTCTCCCATTGTCTGCCCCACGCTCACCCCACTTCCCGTGACGGGCAGGGCGCTAAAATTCCAACCATTGGAGCGACAGATGTTAAACTTCTATCTTGGCTATTATTTGTGAGTTATGGACAGTATCATTGTTCGTTTTTCCTCTGCTATCTTTCCATTTGCTACAACGAAATATCACAACATTTCACTCTATTGACCTCACTTCTTCTCTTCTGAGCCAAGCAGCTCGTTCTTTCCATGTTGCCACATTTTAATTGGCTTATATAACACACTATTTTGTACGTTCGAGACTCACTCCCCTCACTATCTAGCAATACACTGCCATCTTCCAGTGCTGAAGGGAAGTGTTTCCTCGTCGCCGGTGTATTAAGTCAGAATGCGACTCGTTATGGCTTCAAATTCAATACTTTTTATTATCGTTTTGTACACGTACAAAAATTGGTCGCAAAGAATTGCAATAACGTGTACTCTCTTCTCTTCCCACGTTGCGAAAGAGGTTTGTTCCTGACCCTGGATGGAAGCCTTTTAACCTGTTGACTAGTCTTCCCACACTGCCTCTTCATACGGCCAGCACGATCATGTGGACCTCAGGTAATAGCCTTTTAATGCCTGTTCAAGTTTGTATGAGTTTGGAGAGATGTGGAACATGGCAATTATCACTTTGGGTGAGAAGTTAGCATGATATGATTGAGGGCTGAACGATTACATTTCACTTTGCTTAGGGCGGACTTGGGGCACAGTAGTTACGTTTATTAGTGTCACAAGTAGGCTTGCATCAACACGGCAGTGAGGTTTTTGCGAAAATCTCCGAGTCGCCACACATTGTGTACAATGAGGGAGAATTTATTTGGCCCATCTACCTAACCAGCACATCTTTCAGACTGTGGGATGAAACTGGAGCACCAGGAAGAAAACCACGCAGACATGGGGAGAACAACCAGAGTCCGCACAGACAGAGACCCAGGCCGGGAATTCAACCTGGGTCCCTGGGTTTTACATAAAAGCCAAAAAAACCCACATTTGCCTGAAAGTTGCATATGTCTGTTGACATTGTGCGTGCCTTGCACAAGAATATCCATATCTTTTGAACATACAGTGTTACATGTTTCATAAGTACCTTATGGTTTTCTATTCCAATGACCAAATTAAGTGCATTCGATTCTCCAACTCATTGGAATCGTTCTGGAATCCCGCTGGTCATTCATTTATTCTGCCATATTTCCCTGATGCCTCTCTTTGTCTTCCCAATAGCAAATTACCGCCCTTTTATGAAAATGAAGCGTTGAATCATGAGTGTTTATGTTCGAATCCATAATATGTATTATAAATTGCTGCGGGCCCCATCACAGGTCCTTGCAGCTGTCTTTGTTCAACATCTGCCACATGAAACAATATTCCATCTTGCAGACTCCCTCCAATCGATCAGTTAACCAGTGTATTGTCCTTGCTAAATATTACCACATATCTGCTACATGGACGTGCATTCCCCGAGCTATCCCACCCTTATGGATGATCGATCCGTTATGGTTTACGCCGGCCCATCCTGTGCAAAACTCCCCATTCATGAACCGTCAGCACCCATCTCCTCTATCCTTCTTGATCTAATTCTACCTGGAATTGGTGTGATTCCCCTACACCATTAAACAACTGACTGGAGGAGAAGGCTCCACAATTATCCCCATCCTCAATGATGGAGGAGTCCAGCACATCAGTGCAAAAGTTAAGGCTGAAGTATTTGCAGCAATCATCAGCCAGAAGTGCCAAGTGGATGATCCACTTCGGCCTCCTGCAGTGGTGTCCAGCATCTCAGTGGCCAGTCTCCAGCCAATTCGATTCACACCATGTTATATCAAGAAATGGTTGGAGGCACTGGATACCGCAAAGGCAATGGGCCTTGATAACATTCCGGCAATAGGACTGAAGACTTGTGCTCCAGAATTTGCCGCTCCCCTAACCAAGTTCTTCCAGTAGAGTTACAACACTGACATGTACCGACAATGTGCAAAATTGCCCTGGTATGTCGTGTACACAGAAAGCAGGACAAATCCAACCAAGCCAATTACCAACCTATCAGTCTGCACTCGATCATCAACAAAGCGATGGAAGGCGTCATCGGCAGTGTAGTCAATAACCTGTTCAGTGTTCAGCAATAACCTGCTCAGTGAAGCCCTGTTTGCGTTTCGCCAGAGTAAATCAGCTCTTGACCTCATTACAGCTTTGGTGCAAACATGGGCAAAACAGTTGAATTCCATAGGTGAGGTGAGACTGAAATCCCTTGACATCAAGGCCGCATTCGACCGAGTGTGGCATCGAGGAGCCCCAGCACATCTGGAATCAATGGGCATCAGGGGGCAAACTTTCCGCTTGTTGGAGTCATGCCTGGCACATAGGAAGATGCGTGTAGTTGTGGAGGGCTCCAGGTCATTTCTGCTGGAATCTGTCAGAGTACTGTCAGAGGCCCAACCATCTTCAGCTGATTCATCAATGACCTCCCTTCGTCATCACCTCAGACGTGGGGATGCCCGCTGATGATTGCCAATGTTCAGCAACATTCGCGACTCTTCAGATACTGAAGCGGTCCAGGTTCAAATGCAACATGATCTGGACAATATCCAGACTTGCGCTGACAAGTGGGAAATAATATTCGCGCCACACTAATGCCTGGCATTTACCATCATTAATGAGCGACAATCTAAACTCCGCCATCTGATATTCCGTGGTGATACTACTATTGAGCCTCCAACTGTCTACATCCTTGGGGTTGCTATTGGCCAGCAATTCAACTGGAGTCACCACATAAACACAGTGGCTACAAGTGCAGGTCACGGGCATGGAATACTGTGCAAATATCTCACCTCCTGACTCCGCAAAGCTTGCCCTCCATCTGCAAGGCTCAAGTCAGGAGTCTGATGGAATACTCCTCATTTGCCTTCATGGATTCAGCTCCAACAACGCTCATGAAGCTTGACACCATTCAGGACAAAGCAGCCCACTTGATTGGCACCACATCCGTAGACGTGCATTGCCTCCACCACCGACGCTAACCAGCAGTAGTGTGTAAAATTAGAAAGAGGCAATTCAGCAATTCATCAAATATCCTCAGAAAGCACCTGCCAAACCCACGATGACTTCCATCTCGGAGAACAGGGGTAACAGATACATGTGAATACCATCACCTGCATGATCCACCACAAACCACTCACCAGCCTGACTTGGAAACATATCGCCATTCATTTGTAGTCGGTGGGCCAAGATCCTGGAATTCCTCCCTAACAGCATTGTGGGTCAGTCCACTGCACGTGGACTTTGCCGATTTAAGAAGGCAACTCAGCACCCTCTTCCCAAGTGCAACAAGGGCTGGGCAATACTTGCTGGCCAGCCAGCCACGCCATTGTTTCACGAATGAATAAAAACATCATAAATTACAGGCTAAATCGAGGCTGTTCAACAAATCGTCAACTTCTGCTTTTTGACTATAATAATGGAGATTTCCTTAATAATATGCATAAGTTAAAATATCTTCAGTAATTTCATCAAATATTGTGAATATCAGTGTCTGTTAAAATTGCTTCAGTAGTTTAGATCGCAGTTCTTTTCCTGGTCAGGTACATATCTTATTACAAAAGGGAAAACAAATCCAAGTTTCTTCCATCAATGACTTCATTCACGAATCATAATGGAAAGTTCACGGGGGATATTACCAGGCAGAAACATTGACACGAGGACCGTCTTCCAGATTATCTGAGTTTGAAAGTAAGATGCAGAATTATCCCTCAACATGTTCCGCTTGTATTGTTTCGCAGCTTCCACACAGCGTGTAAAATATTTAAGATAGAACACAATTATTAAAACTAAAACTTCTCCAGTAATATCAATCCCTTTTCGTCATTTTTCCAGAGATGATACTCGAGGTGTCATTGTGAATAACACTCGTCCAAGCTTCTTAATAACATACAACATAGGTTGAAATTATTTCCATCTCGTCAACTTGACTACTGCTCGTGCCTACTTTTATTTTGCGAAGCTTTTTGTTTATTCTCTCATTCTATCTGAGCTTCGCAAGCAAGGCCAGCGTTTGTTTCCAAAAGATGGTTGTCCTTAGATTGAGAAGTGACAGTCGAAGCTCAAATTAATGTCCAACCCATCGTGACCAAGAATCTATGAAATTCTTACCAGTTGTGATTGACTCATGTTCACAGGATGAGAAATTTAATACCTCAATCGGTCTGGCCGCATTATGAAAGCTGCTTCCTTGACTATCAAGTGTGGGAGTAAGATTTGAACACGATGCCTCTCGTTCAAATGAAAGAAGGACAGTTACTGCGCCCAGTGTTCGCATCCTGAAGCTAATTCAGGCCCAGAAGCTAATAGAGATTCTGAATTGAATAAAGTCAATGAAACGATAAAATATCCTGAAACCAATGGACTCACTGATCCCAATGCGTGCAACAAAATGAATCCAATGCTGCAAACCCATATATGCTATTGGCGTAATATTGACCTGAAAATACGTACAATACCAATATGGTTTTTGAATGAAGCTCTGCCTGTGATTAACAAGAACACCACAATTGATTGATGCTTAAAGAATAATAATGACGCTCAATGGGATAATCCACCTGTCATAACATGAAGCTGGAACATGAAATTAAAGCATAACTTGAAAACAACATGGGCTTGGAAAATGATAACCTTACCGAGAATAACAAAGGAACCAAAACAAATGAAAAATCTAAAATAACTTACGGCTGCAAACTACTGTGGACTTGTACTGTCTACAAGTCCACAGATCCTTAAAGGTGGCAGCACAGGTGGAGAGGGTGGTGAAGAATTTATATGGTATGCTTGCCTTTATTGGACGGGGCATACAATATAAAACGTGGCATATGATGTTACAGCTCTATAGAACGTTGGCTAGGCCACATTTGGAATACTACGTCCAGTTCTGGTCGCCACACTACCAGAAGGACGTGGAGGCTTTGGAGAGAGTGCAGAGAATGTTTACCAGGATGTTGCCTGGTATGGAGGGCCTTAGCCATGAGGAGAGATTGGGTAAACTGGGGTTGTTCTCCCTGGAAAGATGGAGGATGAGGGGCGACCTAATAGAGGTGTATAAAATTATGAGGGGCATTGATAGGGTGAACGGTGGGAAGCTTTTTCCCAGGTCGGAGGTGACGAACGCAAGGGGTCACAGGTTCAAGGTGAGGGGGGCAAGGTTCAACACAGATGTCAGGGGGGCGTTTTTTACACAGAGGGTGGTGGGGGCCTGGAATGCACTGCCACGAAAGTTTGAGGCGGACAAGCTGGGATCGTTTAGGACTTATCAAGATAGCCACATGAATAGACTGGGAATAGAGGGATACAAAGAATGGTCGAGTTGGGCTCATGAGCGGCGCAGGCTTGGAGGGCCAAAGAGCCTGTGCCTGTGCTGTATTGTTCTTTGCACGTCAGAACCTGAACAAATACAGACCCTGAAAAATTACAAACACTGAAATAGAATCATCATAGAATCCCTACTGTGCAGAAGGAGGCCATTCGGCCCTTCGAGTCTGCACCGATCACGATCCCACCTTGGGCGCTCGCCCCATAAACCCACATATTTACCCTATTAATGCCTCTTACATACGCATTGAGGGACAATTTAGCAAGGCCAATGAACCTGCGCATTGTTGGACTGTGGGAGGAAACCGTTGCACTCAGAGGAAACCCACACAGGCAGGGGGAGAACGTGCAACTGCATACAGACAGTGACCCAAGCAATGAATCGGACACAGATCCCTTGAGCTGTGAGCCAGCAGTGCTGACCACCGTGTCACGGTGCCACCCCATAAAGAATATGGATGCTGAAACTAATATCGACTCTCACAGCATACAGACCATAAAATTGTGCACGTCGTAAAACCAGTACAGATCCCAAGGATTTTGTGCAACATGAAGAAAATAAGTTGGACTGTGCCAGACACATGCCATAATAGGCAAGGTGCTCTGGTTTGCTTTGTATCTCGTTGCTGACGAATTTTCAATCTTTTATAATTACCCACTTCCCCAATTTAACTGTTACATTTCTTCACTCTGTAAGAAAGCTGGTATACGATGCCCCTACTATGTTTTTCATGTTACATTTCTATATTCCATCAATTGCACCGAGTGCAACTCATACAATTCCTCCTTATGTTTGTATAGCTTTGCAGATGTCTCATGTAGGTGGCATAGGTGTGCATTTCTCCGAGTTCACCATGTATATTGTCCCCTCCCTCGGTGTGCTTCATATGACATACACCACAGTATATGTGGTATATTTCTCTGCCTGCAGTATCGTACCGGGTGAATCAAACCCCTCCCATTTTGCTTGGAAAAGTAGGACCTCACACCTTGTGGCAGAGTATATTACCTCACATCCAGCACCTTGTGAATAAGCCCTCTCGACGACGAGATGGTAATTTCCATGCCTCCCCTCGGTACTATGCTACATTAAGCATCTCGAACACTCAACCGTCTGTATCCCTTTGTAAGTTGCAATCAGTTTCCAATGCACCTTGCATCTGACCAATTCCTCCTTGCCATATCTTATGCCTCATATCCGCTCAGTTTTTCACCACACATTAACCGTTGCACATGGCATATGAAGAAATTGCCCAATTTACAGTAGCATACCTCATCTTGCCTAGTGTATTATATATTTCATTCTGCTTCTCAGAATGCACCTGGTGTATCTTCCCCTTCCCTAGCGGACCTGGCAGATTTTCCCTCCAGTGTATGCGGTTCAAATTAACCTTCCAGTACTGATTGTAGTACAACTATCGCACGATGGTTTACCTGAGATATCTCATGCCACCCCGGTGAGCCAGGCATTTTGGCAACATTTTATTTATTCATTTGTTGGGCATGCGCGCTTCGTTGGATGACCAGCATTTGTTGGCCGTCTCTAGTAGCAATTGAACCTAAATGATTTACTAGGCCATTTCAGAGAGGACTTGAGAGTCAGCCACGTTGGACTGGTATTGGAGTTACATGCAGGCCAGACCAGGTAAGGACGGCAGATTTCAATCCCAAAAGGATATTAGTGAATCCGTTTTTTTCCCGCAATTGGCAATGTTTCATGGTCATCAGTAGATATTTAATTCCAGATTTTTAAAAATTGTGTTCAAATTCCACCATCTACCATGGCGGCTTTGAATCAGGGTCCACACAACATGAGCTGAGTTTTTGGAGTAATACCAGTAGGCCATTCTAAAGTACACTTGAAATGAATTTCCAACTCCGTAATTCACTGTAATGGCGAGCAATGGAACGTGGACCAATGGATAATATTTCTTCCTCATCTACTTTCTAATTTGTGAGTGCAGGCGATAAATGGAGCTGTTGAATTATTGGGAATTGGTCCTGGTGCGTTCAGCTAAAAACATGATGGACTAGCTCTGCCTCTATAGAAAGAAGACCCTGCCTGCCTTGCTACTATATTGAGAATGTCCAGCCGTCCCTCTGCCATCATAGCGACAGAGAACGTCCTGATTGTCAACATAGCGAGAAGTCTTGCCCTCCATTACCATTATACGCATACATACCGTGTCAGTGTTATTACCATAGCAAAGCGGGCACCTTGTCTCTCTGCATTGCAACAATTTCTCATTCTCTAATGATAGTTGCAGTGTCTGCCATTCTCCCTTTCTTCAGAGTGGGAAATACACAGCAGTCTGTTGTTGCAGTGACAGACCGGTCCACATTTTGTTTAGCATGTGGGCAGCTCACTTCCTGCTCTGTCGCGATTGTGGTAGCTTGTGACCCCGTTAGAAAAAAAACATATGATGACAAAATTATCGATTGATCAGTGATTCAGTTCTTTATAACTTTGAATGCATTGAACAACAGAAATAAACGGATATTTGAGCACAATTTTCAATTGTTCTCTGAACATAGTCTGGGTCACAGCATAGATGCAAGTGTTTGTGCAGCAACCCAGCAGCTGCAACATGAAGCCCATTTCCTGCACAACATCACTTATCAGTACATAATTATCCATTAGATAATACATCCGCCTGCATACAGAAAACACCATTATAGCAGCCCACAACACAATGAAATTCAAAGAGATAACAAACAGTAAGATTATAGATTTCCGTCGACTATCTATCTCTGGGTCTTTGGAACTATCCCCGGTGTTTGCAGCTCGAAGTCTTCTACGGGCTCTGCTATTCACTATAATGTGCCTGATGGTGACAACATTGATCAAGAAAATCAGGACAAATGGTAAGCATGGGGTTAGAATGTGATGCAGAAACTCGACAATTATCCAAACTGGAGACGTCTGAACACTGAATGTTACCAAACAGAACCATGGTTTGTTCCTCATAAAGTATTCGTCGGACAACATAAAATACCAGAAGATGTTCTTGAAACAGCTCAGCACAACAACAGTTGCCAGAACCCCAGCAGCCATTTTCTCTGTACAATATTGATTTTTCAGCTTCTGGCAACAAATAGCAACACAACGATCAAAGGTGAAAGTCACAGTAAACCAAACAGAACAGTCAGTTGATGCATACAGGAGAACTGCATGGATATTACACACACGCATGGACCACAGAAAGTAAAAATGTTCCCAGTAAACAATTGGAATGTGTCTTAATATCAAATCGATAATAATAAGGAGTAGATCTGCTGTTGCCATGGCCAGCAGGTAGCGTGTGACAGATTTGGAGAGACCACATTTTCGAAAGGCTAAGATCGCAATCGTAGCTAAGTTCGCTGCAGGAGACAGAAAAAAAAGGGAAATTATACGTCAGGATGGGAAGAACATTAGTTTTAGTGACGACTTATCCACTGTCGTCAAATATATTACCTAATCCAGAAACATATTGAAGGGCTTTTAATTTGAAGAAACTACAAAGTCAGTTAAGTGGCAGAATGCAGAAGGGAGTGAGTGGCAAAGCAGAAGGTCCTGAAATTGTTGAATTGTTAACTTTTATCGTCCATTCTGTTCCTTCCTTGTCTTCTCCCTTCCTTCTCTTAAATTCGTTCCCTCCCGGATCTCGAGTCCCAATTGCTGAATTCTTGTGCCTTGATCTACCACCATTAGCCAGTGAACATATCATGAAGCGAATCACACTGCTCCCTTGGTTACAGCAGTATCTTCCTCCACCCGTTGCTCAAAGGTTCTATTTGGAACGTGATAGGCGAGGCTACATCCCCATTTAATGTTTTGAGCTGAACGTAGATCCCTTGAATGTGTGCATCATGCCAAGTTCAGGTAATTTGTTTCCTGATTCTCTGCAATATGCAATTTCATTCATTTTTAATTAAAATCATTGACCTCTGATATTTCCTCAACACTCCTCAGACGGATTCTTTACCAATTTACCGCATCTGGCCCGCCCAACGTGACACATCCAATGGCCTCATACCCCCAATACAGGATTTCTTTTTTGTCTCGTTCCCTCGAGGCTTCATATCCCAACTCTCCACCTGTACACCATGCAAACTGGCAATAGCGACAGCGCTGAGAAGCAGTGGGTACGGGTTTGTTGGTCGATTGCGAAGTTGTCGATGGAGGCAGAATTTTCTTTAGAGATTCTCTATGAGGCAGGTTGAAGAATGACTAAAGCTGAGACAGGAGTGTGCGACGGAGCACTGGTATACACATGAGGTGGCGTTTGATTTCCTGGGGTGAATCGGTCGGAGAGAGAGAGAGCCTTTGATCCAGGGGGACCGCAGCTATTTTGTGTCGGGGAGGTGACGAGCCATCTGTGCAACTTTGAAGGGGGTCTATGATTCAGTTGCAGTTTAAAAGTAAGGGTCCAACGTGCATATGTGAGTACTCGTAATATACCCAGAGGTGCATCGCACAGCGTGTCTGTGTATTGGGAGGGGGAAGCGGGGTTGCATGGTTGTGTCAAATGAACAGTGAACGATTCGGTGTTCAGTGAGTCCTGGATGACTGCTACAGCTGTGGCAGCAAGTGACAGAGAGAGGTGAATATTGTGGTTGGAAACGTAGCACAGGAGTCTGTGGCTGAGAAGCCTGAGGTGGAGGGTGCAGAAGGCTTGTGATGAGATGTGTGGAACCCGAGATGCTGCGGCCGAACAGGAGTTGCGGTTTGGTGGGGACTGCCTGTTGGAGGTGGAGTGTGGTGTAGGAAGTGAGTGGAGAACTCTTGGTATGATGCTGCTATGACACCGCTGTAGTGAGCATGCCGGAACCGAGTCTGATTGCCAGGAATCTAAGTCGTGCACGGATTACAGAAGTTGCCATGCTGCTGGCGACTTTATGCAGCCAAAATGGCAGTCACATTGTGTGCCCTTTCTGGAGGTAATCTTGGATTAAGAGTAACCCCACAATATGTCCTGCCGATTGGTAAGTCCTGCTGCTTGATCAAAGATGTGGCCAGAGCAGCCTTTGAAGCCACGACGGCATGCTCTCATTCAGCAATGCAAAACGTGTGTTCATCTTCTCATCCATTCCAATTTCCCGTCTGACAAATCCCAATGCAGCAAATAGCGTGGAATTAAGAGCACTGCAATTTCCAGATGTTGAGGAAGTAACAAAAACGGTTGATGAAGGAAGGGCCGTGGATGTCGTCTATATGGATTTCAGTAAGGCATTTGACAAAGTCCCTCCATGGCAGGTTGGTTAAGAAGGTTAAGGCTCATGGGATACAAGGAGAAGTGGCTGGATGTGTGGAGAACTGGCTTGGCCATAGGAGACAGAGGGTAGTGGTCGAAGGGTCTTTTTCCGGCTGGAGGTCTGTGACCAGTGGTGTTCCGTAGGGCTCTGTACTGGGACCTCTGCTATTTGTGATATATATAAATGATTTGGAAGAAGGTGTAACTGGTGTAATCAGCAAGTTTGCGGATGACACGAAGATGGCTGGAATTGCGGATAGCGAAGAGCATTGTCGGGCAATACAGCAGGATATAGATAGGCTGGAAAATTGGGTGGAGAGGTGGCAAATGGAGTTTAATCCGGATGAATGCGAAGTGATGCATTTTGGAAGAAATAATGTAGGGAGGAGTTATACAATAAATGGCAGAGTCATCAGGAGTATAGTAACACAGAGGGACCTAGGTGTGCAAGTCCACAAATCCTTGAAGGTGGCAACACAGGTGGAGAAGGTGGTGAAGAAGGCATATGGTATGCTTGCCTTTATAGGACGGAGCATAGAGTATAAAAGCTGGAGTCTGATGATGCAGCTGTATAGAACGCTGGTTAGGCCACATTTGGAGTACTGCGTCCAGTTCTGATCGCCGCACTACCAGAAGGACGTGGAGGCATTGGAGAGAGTGCAGAGAAGGTTTACCAGGATGTTGCCTGGTATGGAGGGTCTTAGCTATGAGGAGAGATTGGGAAGACTGGGGTTGTTCTCCTTGGAAAGACGGAGAATGAGGGGAGATCTAATAGAGGTGTACAAGATTATGAAGGGTATAGATAGGGTGAACAGTGGGAAGCTTTTTCCCAGGTAGGAGGTGACGATCACGAGGGGTCACGGGCTCAAGGTGAGAGGGGCGAAGTATAACTCAGACATCAGAGGGACGTTTTTTACACAGAGTGTGGTGGGGGCCTGGAATGCGCTGCCAAGTAGGGTGGTGGAGGCAGGCACGCTGACATCGTTTAAGACTTACCTGGATAGTCACATGAGCAGGCTGGAAATGGAGGGATACAAACGATTGGTCTAGTTGGACCAAGGAGCGGCACAGGCTTGGAGGGCCGATTGGCCTGTTTCCTGTGCTGTACTGTTCTTTCTATGTTGGTCACCGGAAGTACTGGTGATGCACGTTTCAGCCCTCAAATTTCACATAGTTCTCCACTAATAGGCCACAACAACACAGACTGATCCCTCCTCCACCTCTCCCCGCCCCCCCCCCCCCCACCACCACCACCACTCCCACCCCACCCCGCCCGCTTCGCCCCACCCAGGTTTGTGTCATCTCGGAATACGATCTGTTTATTCCTATTCTCTTTTTTCCGGTCTGCCATCGAGTTCCGACCCTTCTCAATGCTCTTCCCTCAATCGCATGTGCTTCAACTTAACTTGCTGATCTCGTGTGTGGCACTTCGACGAAAGCCTTCTATAAGTCAAAACAAATGACATCCGCTGGCTCCTGTTAATGAAGTCCATAAGTTAAATCCTCCAAAATGTCTCCTAGATTTGCCAAGCACGATTTCCATTCTTTAGTTTGAATGCAAATTGTATATCATGTTCGATGCACAAAAGGGGTATAATCACCTCGGTACGGACATGTCAGATGGTAGTTTAGGTGAGGACAATTCAGTATCTGGGGCTTTGCTGCTTTGAGCAGTAGAGATTAGTTGAGAATTTGATACAGAGTGTAAAATTTTCAAGTATTTAAATTAAATGAAGAGTAAATGTTGGCAGTGGCTGTAATGGCGGATTTGGAATGCAATTTCCGATCGGTTCCTGGAATCAGTTCCGTTGGTCGATTCTAATTTTGAATTGTTAAAACATTTGAAGATTTAAAAATGCAGAGATATGGGAAGGAGCCAGGCTGTGAAGAACCTGATAATATTCGCTGCTAACCTATTATCTGCTTACATGACACTTGCTTCCATATAACTTTCCAATGTTCGTGTCTTCCTAAAAATTACATGATTAAGTACAAGTTAAAATAATTGCTGCCAATGTAAAAAAAAAGACGTGAGTAAATGTCGATTGCATCGTGGTTCATACATTGGTCTTGCAACAAAAAAAGAGCGGAGACAAGATTGACTGTTTTGTTTTATTTTCATGGGATCGTTTGGGTTACTGTTGGTTACACTAATATTCTGGTGCATGGTGATAGCTTTGTATAAGTTTGAAGTTTTCAGATTGCAGGGAATGTAAATACATCAGCATTGGAAATTAGAGTTACACGTTGAGAAGTATTAGGCATTGTGTTATCCTTTACAGGAGAGGCCGTGAGGACCATCGAGTCTGCATCGACAGGACTACACTAAATCTGCACTAATGTCACATTCCAGCACTCGGCCCAAAGCCTTGAGTGTTATGCCATGTCAAGTGCTCATTTTAACACTCATTAGCTGTTGTGGGTTTGCCCACCTCTGTGACTCTCCCAGGAAGTGCAATCGAGACCCTCTGGGTTGTAACATATTTCTTCAAATCACCTCTAAACCTCCTGCTCTACACTTTGAAATGACGTCCCTTCGTTACGGACATTTCAGCTGAGGGGAAAGCAGCTTCATACCCATCTTATCTACAACGCTCATAATCTTGTGCAGTTCAATAAGGTTACCCTCAGCCTTCCCTACTCTAAATAAAACACAATGAGCCTATTCAACCACTCTTCATTCCCCAAATTCTCCATCCCGAATACATGCTTGCAAATATCATGAACACCCTCTCCGGTGCGTTCAAATCCTTCTGGTAGTGAAGCAAACCGAACGACACATGTACTCCATTTGTGACCTAACCAAAGAATGGGCATCTCCAATATAACCCTGCTATTCCTATAGTTTATGCCACTATCCACTACAGGTCGTCTATCGCCACAAAATGCCCAAATAGAAGCCATCCCCAGGGCCTGCTCCCCACGCTGGAACACCTGGATAGCAAGGGCATTTATGGCAGACTCCTATTTATGAAAAACATCTCAACCTTTCAGACCATTGTTACTCCAGAACCCATCTCCAAACTCCGTGGACAGGGGTTCAGCTCCTCCATCTGTGACAGGATCGTAGTTGTTCTAACACAGAGACCATAAACAGGAGGGAAAGGCAACAATACCTGCTCCAAGATTTTCCTCAATATTGATGTCCCTCAAGGCGGTGCCCTCAGCCCCTTAGTAAACTCATTATAAACCAACGAGCATCTGGCCAATTCACCCCCCAACTCGATTTTCAAGTTTGCTGGTAACTCAATAGATCTCAGGCAATATCAGATGGAGTGCATGAAAGAGATAGACCATGTGGTGAAATGGTGCGGCGACAATAATCCCTCCCTCGATATCAACAAAACGAAAGAGATAGTCATCGACTTCACGAAGCATATTGGAGGACATGCCCCTGTCTGCATCAACTGGGAAGAAGTGGAAGTGGCCGAGTTTCAGGTTTCTCGGTGTCCACATCACCAACTACCTGTCCTGGTCCCGCCACACAGTGGTTACAGTTACGAAAACCCACCATCACCTCTACTTTCTCAGAAGACTAACGAAACTTGTCACGTCCGCTACAGCTCTTACCAGCCTTCACAGAAGCACCCTAGAAAGCAATTGTTCTCGTCACATCACAGCTTGGTATGGCTCCTGCTCTGCCCAAGGCCACAAGAAACTACAAAGTGTTGTGAACGTAGCCCAGTCCATCACTCAATCCCGTCTCCCATCCATTGGCTCTGTCGACACTTCCCGCTACTTCGGAAAAGCAGCCAGCACAATAAGGACCTCATGCACCCGGACATTCTCTCTTCCAACTACTTCTTACAACTGGAAAAAAGACAAGCACTCCGGACATCCCTCTTTTTTCTCAGTGTTGAGTACCCTGTAATTCATTTCATACAAGCTTATCGTGTTGTTCCTTCCAAAGTGAATCACATGTAATTTTCAATTTTAAACTCCAACTGCCAATCATCTGCCTGGATGTCCAACCAATCTTTGTCTTTTGGCAATGCAAAATCTACTTCTCCACTTTTCCAGAATTTTTCTGTCATCTGCTCAACCCACCCCAAAAGACATTCTGGTCTGCATTGTTTACTTATGTCATGACCAATATGCGACACCGCACTGACTCCTGTGATATGCCACTGGCCACCGACCTCCGGTCACGTGAAAAAATTTCTAATAGCACCCTTTCGGCGGAATTTTACGAAACAAATTGAGCAAGGCTCAACCCAGCCCCCTGTAACCCCCAAAATAATCACGTGGCCCGCAACTGAACGCAAGAACAAACACTGCCAGTAAATAGTGCGCCCGCCCCGCAACATCCATGGCCCAGATCGATCACCACCCTCGACCGATCACATTTAGAATGGCAGTGGGGCCCCCTCCCCGGGGCCCCCTCCCTCTCCTCACCAATCACAGCTGCAGAGCGTCAGCGGGCACCGCGCTCGCCCACACCAATCACAATGCCGCCTTTCTCCCTGATCAGGCCGCTCCAGCATGGCAGCTCCCCTATTATCCCAAACTATCCAGACCCAGCCCCCATAGACCCATCTTCAGACGCAGCCCCTGGCACGAACCGACGAGCATTGCAAATGTGCCTTGTGGGTATTTCCAATGTTCCATGATGGCCAGGCCAAGGGGTTCTCTCCCCTTACCCTCGGCTTCCCCAGGGGACATCAATGGTCTCCGGTTCTACCGGCGAGGGCAACGTGACTGTTTCCTGTTCATGTGAAGCAAGCATTTTCCTCGCCGGAGAGAAAATCTCCTTGCAAGGCCACAAAGGCAACCAAGCTGACAGAAAGGAAAAGTTGTGGTGTTCCATTGTTCATTAAATATGCTATTGATACGACATTGATGAAATATATGAGCATCGATGATGTGGAACCTAAATGCGTTGAGGTACAAAAAAAACAAGGGGTGAAGACATTGATGGGCGTGATATACAGACCATCAAACTGCAGTGGCAATATTGGGAAAAGCATGAGACAGGAAATCCAAAATGCAAATATTAAAGGAGCTTCTGTGATATGGGAGAATTTAGTCTGCATATCG
>NW_027590084.1:65000-70000 GCF_964213995.1 Mustelus asterias | reverse complement strand
ACACACACTCCCTGTCTCTCACACACACTCCCTGTCTCTCACACACACTCTCTGTCTCTCTCACACACACTCTCTGTCTCTCACACACACTCTCTGTCTCTCACACACACTCTCTGTCTCTCACACACACTCTCTGTCTCTCACACACACTCTCTGTCTCTCTCACACACACTCTCTGTCTCTCACACACACTCTCTGTCTCTCACACACACTCTCTGTCTCTCACACACACTCTCTGTCTCTCTCACACACACTCTCTGTCTCTCACACACACTCTCTGTCTCTCTCACACACACTCCCTGTCTCTCACACACACTCCCTGTCTCTCACACACACTCTCTGTCTCTCTCACACACACTCTCTGTCTCTCACACACACTCTCTGTCTCTCACACACACTCTCTGTCTCTCTCACACACACTCTCTGTCTCTCACACACACTCTCTGTCTCTCACACACACTCTCTGTCTCTCACACACACTCCCTGTCTCTCACACACACTCTCTGTCTCTCACACACTCTCTGTCTCTCACACACACTCTCTGTCTCTCACACACACTCTCTGTCTCTCACACACACTCTCTGTCTCGCTCACACACTCTCTGTCTCGCTCACACACTCTGTCTCTCTCACACACTCTGTCTCTCACACACACTCTCTGTCTCTCTCACACACTCTGTCTCTCTCACACACACTCTCTGTCTCTCACACACTCTCTGTCTCTCTCACACACTCTGTCTCTCACACACACTCTGTCTCTCACACACACACTCTGTCTCTCACACACACACTCTGTCTCTCACACACACACTCTGTCTCGCTCACACACACTCTCTGTCTCGCTCACACACACTCTCTGTCTCGCTCACCACACTCTCTGTCTCGCTCACACACACTCTCTGTCTCTCTCACACACACTCTCTGTCTCTCTCACACACACTCTCTGTCTCTCACACACAGTCCCTGTCTCTCACACACACTCCCTGTCTCGCTCACACACACTCTGTCTCTCACACACACTCTCTGTCTCGCTCACGCACACTCTCTGTCTCGCTCACGCACACTGTCTGTCTCACTCACGCACACTCTGTGCTGTATCTATCCTGTGAGTGTTTGATTGGGACAGTGTCGATGGAGCTTTATTCTGTATCTAACCTTATGCTGTACCTGTCCTGGGTGTGTTTGATGGGGACAGTGTAGAGGGAGCTTTATTCTGTATCTAACCCCATGCTGTACCTGTCCTGGGTGTGTTTGATGGGGACAGTGTAGAGGGAGCTTTATTCTGTATCTAACCCCGTGCTGTACCTGTCCTGGGTGTGTTTGATGGGGACAGTGTAGAGGGAGCTTTATTCTGTATCTAACCCCATGCTGTACCTGTCCTGGGTGTGTTTGATGGGGACAGTGTAGAGGGACCTTTACTCTGTATTGAACCCCGTGCTGTATTTGTCCTGGGATTGTTTAATGGGGACAGTGTCGAGGGAGCTATACTCTGTACCTAACCCCTTGCTGTATCTGTCCTGGGAGTGTTTGATGGGCACGATGTGGAGATGCCGGCGTTGGACTGGGGTAAGCACAGTAAGAAGTCTCACAACACCATGTTAAAGTCTTTAACCTGGTGTTGTGAGACTTCTTACAGTGTTTGATGGGGACAGGACTTAGGGGACATTGGATTTTAGACAATGTTTAGGGTTTTAGACTTTTCGGAGTGAAATTCAGGAACACTTTGCCACACCAGGTGTGATATTAGTTTGGAACTACCTTCTATAATTCACAGTTGATGCTCAGTCGCTTATTAATGTTCAAACCTGAAGTTGATAGATGATATTTTACACACAGGAGAAGCAATTTAAAATCAATGGGTCAATGTTAAAATAGTTGCAGGAACAGAGAGACCTGGGCTTTCAGTTCATTTTTACATCTTAAAGATTCAACCTGGGGCTCAGAATCTGTCAGTTGAATCTACTTTTCCTGTCCCGAAAACGTGTCAACAATTGTGTTGGGGAATGTGACAAAAGGTGACATTCCTGCATCCTGCACAATGGGGTTGGGAGGTTGTTTGAAAGGAGATTCAGAAAGTGTCAATTAGATTGTGTCTCTTTGCAGAAGTTGAGTATTTCACAGGAGATGCCTTGAGATAAAGGAAAGTTTTACCAATGTCTGCGTAACTTTCAAAGTCTCCAGACGCATGAAGGGGGCAGAGATTTTGTAATATTCAGAGCAGGAGATGGGGGACAATCACAGAATTGAAGATGTGAGGCCATCTATTGTTTCTGAATGTCAATCTGTAGCTTTTAAACTTTAGCCCTGGGCTAATCATTCCAAGTTTGCAATCCCACACTTTGCTGTTGTGGATTTTGAGTTGTAAATTTTCTGAAATTGATTCTGTAATAAAAATCCCTGCAGGATGCAATGATTCCCATTCTGTCTGCTGCTGCCAAGCCCCAGTTTGTGTCTCAGTTTCACTCTTTATCAACCATTTAAGATCCAAGAGCCATAGAATTCCTACACTGCAGAATGAGGCCATTCAGCCCAACAAGCCTGCCCCGACAATAATCCCACCCAGGCCCGAATCCCCCTGACACTAAGGGGCAATTTAGCAAACGTGCAAACTCCACACAGACAGTCACTCGAGGCGGGGAATCGAACCCAGATCCCTGGCGCTGTGAGTCAGCAGTGCTAACCACTGTGCCACCGTGTCACCCGGTGATGAGACAGAACGTTTGCCAAAGTGCACAGAAATAGGCAGCATTGTCAGCATTTTAGCTGGAAGCTTCAAATGACAAAGGGATCATAATAGTAGAGTCACAGAATCCCTGCAGTGCAGAAGGAGACCATTCAGCCCATCGAGTCTGTACTGACTCTCTGACACAGTATCTTACCAAGGCCCTTGACCCAGCCCTATCCCCGTAACCCCACACATTTACCTTAATCCACCGAACCAACACAGCTTTGGACAGGAAATGGCAATTTACTGTGTCCAATCCACAAATTTGGAAAATACTGGGATGGATTGAGAAATGGTTTCCGGGCAGAAAACAGAGCTCAGATACAAATGGGTCCTTTGGCCCAACTTTTCCCTGCCACCCAGTTTTTAACCATAAAGCTCGTATCAAATGCCTTGCGTTTGGCCCAAATCCCTCCACACCAATCTTACCAGAATAACTGTCTAAATGCTTTTTAAAATATAAAATTGTTTCCGCTTCTACTCCGACCTCTGGCAGCTTGTTCCAATCCCTCACCACCCTATGTGTGAAAAGAATTGCCCTCTGGACCCTCTCCCCTCTCACCTTAAACCTGTGTCTTCTAGTTTTAGACTCCCCTCCCTTTTGGAAAAGATGTTGACGAGCTTCTCAAAGAACAAAGAGAATTACAGCACAGGAACAGTCCCTTCGGCCCTCCAAGCCTGCACCAACCATGCTGCCCGACTGAACTAAACCCCCTACCCTTCCGGGGACCGTATCCCTCTATTCCCATCCTATTCATGTATTTGTCCAGACGTTCCGTAAAACTCACTATCGTATCTGCTTCCACGACCTCCCCCGGCAGCGAGTTCCAGGCACCCACCACCCTCTGTGTAAAAAAACTTGCCTTGTACATCTCCTTTAAACCTTGCCCCTCACACCTTAAACCTATGCCCCCTAGATTTTGAATCTTCCACCCTGGTAAAAAGCTTCTGACTATCCACTCTGTCCATGCCCCTCATAATCTTGTAGAATTCTATCAGGTCGCCCCTCAACCTCCGTCGTTCCAGTGAGAACAAAGCAAGTTTCTCCAATCTCTCCTCAGAGCTAATGCCCTCCATACCAGGCAACATCCTGGTAAATCTTTTCTGAACCCTCTCCAAATTCTCCACATCTTTCTGATAGTGTGTCGATCAGAATTGAACACGATATTCCAAGTGCGGCCTAACTAAGGTTCTATAAAGCTGCTGTATCCATGCCCTCATTATTTGAGAGACCTCTAGAAGAACACCACTAAGCCAACTCAAGGGGAAAAAAGTCCCAGAGTATCCAGCCTCTCATTATAACTCAAACCATCAGGACCCCATAGCATCCGAGTAATTCTTTTCTGCACACTTTCTAGCTTAATAATCTCCTTTCTATAAGGGTTACCAGAACAATACACAGCATTCCAAGTGTGGTCTTACCAATGTCTTGTACAACTTCAACAAGACGTCCCAACTCCTGTGTTCAATGTTCTGACCAATGAAACCAAGCATGTGGAATGCCTTCTTCACCACTCTATCCACCTGTGACTCCACTTTCAAGGAGCTATCAATCTGTACCCCGAGATCTCTTTGTTCTGTAACTCTCACCAACACCCTACCATTAACTGAGTAAGTCCTGTGTTGGTTCGATCCACCAAAATGTATCACCTCGCATTTATCTAAATTAAACTCCATCTGCCATTCAACAACCCACTGGCCCAATTGATCAAGATCCCATTGCAACCCGAGATAACCTTCTTCACTGTCCACTATGCCACAAATCTTGGTGTCAACTGCAAACTTACAAACCATGCCTCCTAAATTCTCATCCAAATCATTAATATAAATGACAAATAACAGTGGACCCAGCACCGATCCCTGAGGCACCCCGCTGGTCACAGGCCCCCAGTTTGACCAAAAAAACAACCCTCTACAACCACCCTCTGTCTTCTGTCATCAAGCCTATTTTATATCCATTTGGCTACCTCACCCTGGATCCCGTGAGATTTAACCAAATCCTGTCTGCTTTTGTTTTTAAATGTTTACATTTTTAAACACTGAAACCTCTTGCCCTTGTTGGGAATATCAGTGCGGTTTGAGAAAAGCAAACACTGATCCCACACTCAACACCCCCCAACACAGGACTGAGCAGAGAGTGTGAAATGTGACTGGTGTGAGTGTGGATTGTCTTTTAAAAGTGGGTAAGAAACACTCCTCCATTTTCAAATCTTTACCTTGCTTATGTAGCGTCTCGGACTCCCCTGTCACTCACTATCCATCTGAATTAATCTCTA
>NW_027590084.1:25000-62500 GCF_964213995.1 Mustelus asterias | reverse complement strand
AACCCGTGCTGTACCTGTCCTGGCAGTGTTTGATGGGGATAGTGTAGAGGGAGCTTTACTCTGTATCTAACCCTGTGCTGTATATGTCCTCGGAGTGTTAGATGAGGACAGTGAAGTGGGAGCTTTACTCTGTACCTAACCACTTGCTGTATCTGTGCTGGGCGAGTTTGATGGGGACAGTGTAGAGGGAGATTTAATCTGTATCTAACCCCGTGCTGTACCTGTCCTGGGAGTGTTTGATGGGGACAGTGTCGAGGGAGATTTAATCTGTATCTCACCCCGTGCTGTGTCTGTTCCGGGAGTGTTTGATGGGGACAGTGTTCAGGTAGATTTACTCTGTATCTAACCCCATGCTGTACCTGTCCTGGGAGTGTTTGATGGGGACAGTGTCGAGGGAGCTTTACTCTACATCTAACCACTTGCTGTATCTGTCATGGGAGTGTTTCATGGGGACAGTGAAGAGGGAGATTTACTCTGTATCTAACCCCGTGCTGTACCTGTCCTTGGTTTGTCTGATGGGGATATTGTAGAGGGAGCTTTACTCCATATCTAACCCCCTGCTGTATCTGTCCTTGGAGTGTTTGATGGGGATAGTGCAGAGGGAGCTTTACTCTGTATCTAACCCATGCTGTCCCTGCCCTGGGAGTGTTTGATGGGGACAGTGTCGAGGGAGCTTTACTCTGTATCTAAACCCGTGCTGTACCTGTCCTTGGTTTGTTTGATGGGGACAGTGTAGAGGGAGCTTTACTCTGTATCTAACCCCGTGCTGCACCTGTCCTGGGAGTGTTTGAGGGGGGACAGTGTAGAGGGAGCTTTACTCTATGTCTAACCCCGTGCTGTATCTGTTCTGGGACTGTTTGATGGGGACAGTGTACAGTGAGCTTTAATCTGTATCTAACCCCGTGCTGGACCTGTCCTGGGAGTATTGATGGGGACAGTGTAGCGAGAGCTTTACTCTGTATCTAACCCCGTGCTGTACCTGTGCTGGGCGAGTTTGATGGGGACAGTGTAGAGGGAGCTTTACTCTGTATCTAACCCCGTGCTGTACCTGTCCTGGGAGTGTTTAATGGGGACCGTGTAGAGGGAGCTTTACTCTGTATCTTACCCCGTGCTGTACCTGTCCTGGGAGTGTTTGATGGGGACAGTGTAGAGGGAGATTTAATCTGTATCTAACCCCGTGCTGTACCTGTCCTGGGAGTGTTTGAAGAGGACAGCGTCGAGGGAGATTTAATCTGTATCTCACCCCGTGCTGTAACTGTCCTGGGAGTGTTTGATGGGGACAGTGTCGAGGGAGAATTAAGCTGTATCTCACCCCGTGCTGTGTCTGTTCCGGGAGTGTTTGATGGGGACAGTGTTCAGGTAGATTTACTCTGTATCTAACCCCATGCTGTACCTGTCCTGGGAGTGTTTGATGGGGACAGTGTCGAGGGAGCTTTACTCTACATCTAACCACTTGCTGTATCTGTCATGGGAGTGTTTCATGGGGACAGTGTAGAGGGAGCTTTACTCTGTATCTAACCCCCTGCTGTATCTGTCCTTGGAGTGTTTGATGGGGATAGTGCAGAGGGAGCTTTACTCTGTATCTAACCCATGCTGTCCCTGCCCTGGGAGTGTTTGATGGGGACAGTGTCGAGGGAGCTTTACTCTGTATCTAAACCCGTGCTGTACCTGTCCTTGGTTTGTTTGATGGGGACAGTGTAGAGGGAGCTTTACTCTGTATCTAACCCCGTGCTGCACCTGTCCTGGGACTGTTTGATGGGGACAGTGTACAGTGAGCTTTAATCTGTATCTAACCCCGTGCTGGACCTGTCCTGGGAGTATTGATGGGGACAGTGTAGCGAGAGCTTTACTCTGTATCTAACCCCGTGCTGTACCTGTCCTGGGAGTGTTTGATGGGGACAGTGTAGAGGGAGCTTTACTCTGTATCTAACCCCGTGCTGTAACTGTTCTGGGAGTGTTTGTTGGGAACAGTGCAGAGGGAGATTTACTCTGGATCTAACCCCGTGTTGTATCTGTCCTGGGAGTGTTTGTTGGGGACAGTGCAGAGGGAGATTTACTCTGTATCTAACCCCGTGCTGTATCTGTCCTTGGTTTGTTTGATGGGGACAGTGTCGAGGGAGCTTTACTCTATATCTAACCCCGTGCTGTATCTGTACTGGGACTGTTTTGATGGGGACAGTGTACAGTGAGCTTTAATCTGTATCTAACCCTGTGCTGTACCTGTCCTGGGAGTGTTTGATGGGGACAGTGTAGAGGGAGCTTTACTCTGTATCTAACCCCGTGCTGTATCTGTCCTGGGTGTGTTGGATGGGGACAGTGTAGGGGGAGCTTTACTCTGTATCAAACTCTGTGCTGTGTCTGTCCTGGGAGTGTTTGATGGGAACAGTGTAGAGAGAGCTTTACTCTGTATCGAAGTCTGTGCTGTACCTGTACCTTTCCTGGGAGTGTTTGATGGGAACAGTGTCGAGGGAGCTTTACTTTGCATCTAATCCCGTGTTTCAGTTACTGATAGACTGTCGAGGAAGATCAGGTCACACACACGCTCTCCTTGCACACTCTCAGACACACACACACACACACACACATGCTCTCTCTGTCTCTCACACACACATACACTATCTCTTACGCACTCTCTCACTCACACACATGCTCTTTCTCTCTGTCACACACACTTTCTCTCTCACACACATTATCTCACACACACTTTCACGCTCACACACTCTCACCCATGCATTATCTCCAACTGACACTCTCACACACATGCACTCACTCTCTCACACATACACTCTCTCTCACTGACACACTCTCACACACATGCACACAGTCTCTCACTCACATACACTCACTCTCTCACACATACACTCTCTCAAACATATACTCTCACTCACAGACACACTCTCACACACACACACTCTCTCACACACACACTCTCTCACACACACACTCTCTCACACACACTCTCTCACACACACAGTCTTTCTCTCGCACACACTCTCTCTCTCTCACACAGACAGACTCTCTCTCGCACACACTCTCTCTCGCACACACTCTCTCACACACACACACACACACTCTCTCTCACACACACACTCTCTCACACACACACACTCTCCCACACACGCCCTCTCTCTCACACACACACTCTCTCTCTCACACACACGGTCTCTCTCACTCACACACACTCTGTCTCTCACACACTCTCTCACACACACACACACTCTCTCACACACACACTTGCTCTCTCTCACACACAGACACTCTCTCTCTCACACACACACACACTCTCTCTCACACACAGTCTCTCTCACACACACACCTCTCTCTCTCACACACACTCTGTCTCTCTCTCTCACACACACACTCTCTCTCACACACACTCTCTCTCACACACACTCTCTCTCTCACACACACACTCTCTCTCACACACACACTCTCTCTCTCTCGCACACACTCTCTCTCTCACACACACTCTCTCTCTCTCACACACACTCTCTCTCTCACACACTCTCTCACACACACACCCTCTCTCTCACGCACACACTCTCTCTCACGCACACACTCTCTCTCACGCACACACTCTCTCTCACGCACACACTCTCTCTCACGCACACACTCTCTCTCACGCACACACTCTCTCTCTCGCACACACTCTCTCGCACACACTCTCTCTCTCGCACACTCTCTCTCTCTCGCACACACTCTATCTCACACCCACTCTCTCGTACACACACTCTCTCTCACACACACACAGACCCTCTCTCTCACACACACATTCTCTCACACACAGACACACTCTCTCTCACACACACACTCTCTCTCACACACACACACTCTCTCTATCACACACACACACACACAATGATGGGCAAAATGGAGAGGAAGATTTGAGCTGTATCTAACCCCGTGCTGTACCTGTCCTGGGTGTGTTTGATGTGCACAAAGTGGAGGCAGCTTTTCCTTTAATCTAGCACCATGCTGTATCTGTCATTGGATTATTTGATGGGGACAGTGTATAGGGAGCTTCACTCTGAATCTCACCCCGTGCTGTCCCTGTCCTGGGAGTGTTTGATGGGGACAGTGTAGAGGGAGCTTCACTCTGTCTCGAAACCCGTGCTGTACATGTCCTGAGAGTGTTTGATGGGGATAGTGTACAGCGAGCTTTACTCTGTATCTAACCCTGTGCTGTATATGTCCTGGGAGTGTTTGATGAGGACAGTGAAGTGGGAGCTTTACTCTGTATCTAACCACTTGCTGTACCTGTCCTGGGAGTGTTTGAAGGGGACAGTGTAGAGGGAGCTTTACTCTGCATCTAACCCCGTGCTGTAACTGTCCTGGGAGTGTTTGATGGGGACAGTGTCGAGGGAGATTTAATCTGTATCTCACCCCGTGCTGTGTCTGTTCCGGGAGTGTTTGATGGGGACAGTGCAGAGGTAGATTTAATCTGTATCTCACCCCGTGCTGTGCCTGTCCTGCGAGTGTTTGATGGGGACAGTGTCGAGGGAGCTTTACTCTACATCTAACCACTTGCTGTATCTGTCATGGGAGTGTTTCATGGGGACAGTGAAGAGGGAGCTTTACTCTGTATCTAACCCCGTGCTGTACCTGTCCTTGGTTTGTCTGATGGGGATATTGTAGAGGGAGCTTTACACCATATCTAACCCCCTGCTGTATCTGTCCTTGGAGTGTTTGATGGGGATAGTGCAGAGGGAGCTTTACTCTGTATCTAACCCCGTGCTGTACCTGTCCTGGGAGTGTTTGATGGGGACAGTGTCGAGGGAGCTTCACTCTGTATCAAAACCCGTGCTGTACATGTCCTGGGAGTGTTTGATGGGGATAGTGTCGAGGGAGCTTCACTCTGTATCTAAACCCGTGCTGTACCTGTCCTGGGAGTGTTTGATGGGGGACAGTGTAGAGGGAGCTTTACTCTGTATCTAACCCCGTGCTGTACCTGTCCTGGGAGTGTTTGATGGGGGACAGTGTAGAGGGAGCTTTACTCTGTATCTAACCCCGTGCTGTCCCTGTCCTGGAAGTGTTTGATGGGGACAGTGTAGAGGGAGCCTCACTCTGTATCTAAACACGTGCTGTACCTGTCCTGGGCGTGTTTGATGGGGGACAGTGTAGAGGGATCTTTACTCTGTATCTAACCACGTGCTATATCTCTCCTGGAAGTGGTTTATGGGGACAGTGTAGAGCGAGCTTTGCTCTGTATCTTACCCCGTGCTGTCCCTGTCCTGGGAGTGTTTGATGGAGACAGTGTAGAGGGAGCTTCACTCTGTATCGATCCCCGTGCTGTACCTGTCCTGGGAGTGTTTGATGGAGACAGTGTAGAGGGAGCTTCACTCTGTATCTAACCCCGTGCTGTACCTGTCCTGGGAGTGTTTGATGGGGGACAGTGTAGAGGGAGCTTCACTCTGTATCGAACCCCGTGCTGTACCTGTCCTGGGAGTGTTTGATGGAGACAGTGTAGAGGGAGCTTCACTCTGTATCGATCCCTGTGCTGTACCTGTCCTGGGAGTGTTTGATGGGGACAGTGTAGAGGGAGCTTCACTCTGTATCTAACCCCGTGCTGTACCTGTCCTGGGTGTGTTTGATGGGGGACAGTGTAGAGGGAGCTTTACTCTGTATCTAACCCGTGCTGTCCCTGTCCTGCGAGTGTTTGATGGAGACAGTGTCGAGGGAGATTTAATCTGTATCTCACCCCGTGCTGTGTCTGTTCCGGGAGTGTTTGATGGGGACAGTGTAGAGGTAGATTTACTCTGTATCTAACCCCATGCTGTACCTGTCCTGGGAGTGTTTGATGGGGACAGTGTCGAGGGAGCTTTACTCTACATCTAACCACTTGCTGTATCTGTCATGGGAGTGTTTCATGGGGACAGTGAAGAGGGAGCTTTACTCTGTATCTAACCCCGTGCTGTACCTGTCCTTGGTTTGTCTGATGGGGATATTGTAGAGGGAGCTTTACACCATATCTAACCCCCTGCTGTATCTGTCCTTGGAGTGTTTGATGGGGATAGTGCAGAGGGAGCTTTACTCTGTATCTAACCCATGCTGTCCCTGTCCTGGGAGTGTTTGATGGGGACAGTATCGAGGGAGCTTTACTCTGTATCTAAACCCGTGCTGTACCTGTCCTTGGTTTGTTTGATGGGGACAGTGCAGAGGGAGCTTTACTCTATGTCTAACCCCGTGCTGTATCTGTTCTAGGACTGTTATATGGGGACAGTGTACAGTGAGCTTTAATCTGTATCTAACCCCGTGCTGTATCTCTCCTGGGTGTGTTGGATGGGGACAGTGTAGAGGGAGCTTTACTCTGTATCGAACTCTGTGCTGTGTCTGTCCTGGGAGTGTTTGATGGGAACAGTGCAGAGAGAGCTTTACTCTGTATCGATCTCTGTGCTGTACCTGTACCTTTCCTGGGAGTGTTTGATGGGAACAGTGTCGAGGGACCTTTACTTTGCATCTAATCCCGTGTTTCAGTTACTGATAGACTGTCGAGGGAGATCAGGTCACACAGACGCTCTCCTTACACACTCTCAGACACACACACACATGCTCTCTCTTTCTCTCACACACACATACACTATCTCTTACGCACTCTCTCACTCACACGCATGCTCTTTCTCTCTGTCACACACACACACTCTCTCTCACACACACTCTCTCACACACACACTCTCTCTCTCTCACACACTCTCTCTCTCACACACACTCTCTCTCTCACACACACACTCTCTCTCTCGCACACACTCTCTCTCACACACACTCTCTCTCTCTCACACACACTCTCTCTCTCACACACACACACACTCTCTCTCTCGCACACACTCTCTCTCTCACACACACTCTCTCACACACACTCTGTCTCTCACACACACACTCTTTCTCACACACACACTCTCTCTAACACACCCTCTCTCTCACGCACACACTCTCTCTCGCACACACACTCTCTCTCGCACACACACTCTCTCTCTCGCACACACTCTCTCTCTCGCACACACTCTCTCACACACACTCTGTCTCACACACACACACTTTCTCACACACTCTCTCTCTCGTACACACACTCTCTCTCACACACACACACTCTCTCTCTCACACACACATTCTTTCACACACACTCTCTCACACACACACACTCTCTCTCACACACACACACTCTCTCTCACACACACACACTCTCTCTCACACACACATTCTCTCACACGCACACACACACTCTATCACACGCACACACACACAATGATGGGCAAAATGTAGAGGAAGATTTGAGCTGTATCTAACCCCGTGCTGTACCTGTCCTGGGTGTGTTTGATGTGCACAATGTGGAGGCAGCTTTTCCTTTAATCTAGCACCATGCTGTATCTGTCATTGGATTATTTGATGGGGACAGTGTATAGGGAGCTTCACTCTGAATCTCACCCCGTGCTGTCCCTGTCCTGGGAGTGTTTGATGGGGACAGTGTCGAGGGAGCTTCACTCTGTATCGAAACCCGTGCTGTACATGTCCTGGGAGTGTTTGATGGGGATAGTGTCGAGGGAGCTTCACTCTGTATCTAAACCCGTGCTGTACCTGTCCTGGGAGTGTTTGATGGGGGACAGTGTAGAGGGAGCTTTACTCTGTATCTAACCCCGTGCTGTACCTGTCCTGGGAGTGTTTGATGGGGGACAGTGTAGAGGGAGCTTTACTCTGTATCTAACCCCGTGCTGTCCCTGTCCTGGGAGTGTTTGATGGGGACAGTGTAGAGGGAGCCTCACTCTGTATCTAAACACGTGCCGTACCTGTCCTGGGCATGTTTGATGGGGGACAGTGTAGAGGGAGCTTTACTCTGTATCTAACCACGTGCTATATCTCTCCTGGAAGTGGTTTATGGGGACAGTGTAGAGCGAGCTTTGCTCTGTATCTTACCCCGTGCTGTCCCTGTCCTGGGAGTGTTTGATGGAGACAGTGTAGAGGGAGCTTCACTCTGTATCGAACCCCGTGCTGTACCTGTCCTGGGAGTGTTTGATGGAGACAGTGTAGAGGGAGCTTCACTCTGTATCGATCCCTGTGCTGTACCTGTCCTGGGAGTGTTTGATGGGGACAGTGTAGAGGGAGCTTCACTCTGTATCTAACCCCGTTCTGTACCTGTCCTGGGTGTGTTTGATGGGGGACAGTGTAGAGGGAGCTTTACTCTGTATCTAACCCCGTGCTGTCCCTGTCCTGGGTGTGTTTGATGGGGGACAGTGTAGAGGGAGCTTTACTCTGTATCTAACCCCGTGCTGTCCCAGTCCTGCGAGTGTTTGATGGAGACAGTGTCGAGGGACCTTTACTCTGTATTGAACCCCGTGCTGTATTTGTCCTGGGTGTGTTTAATGGGGACAGTGTCCAGGGAGCTTTACTCTGTACCTAACCCTGTGCTGTATCTGTACTGGGAGTGTTTGATGGGGACAGGACTTGGGGGACATTGGATTTTAGACAATGTTTAGGGTTTTAGACTTTTCGGAGTGAAATTCAGGAGCACTTTGCCACACCAGGTGTGATATTAGTTTGGGACTACCTTCTATAATTCACAGTTGATGCTCAGTCGCTTATTAATGTTCAAACCTGAAGTTGATAGATGGTATTTTACACACAGGAGAAGCAATTTAAAATCAATGGGTCTATGTTAAAATACTTGCAGGAACAGAGAGACCTGGGCTTTCAGTTCATTTTTACATCTTAAAGATTCAACCTGGGGCTCAGAATCTGTCAGTATTTCTGCATTGACTATTTCACAATCTGAGGAGTTGTGAATGGTGCGATCATCAGCGAACATCTCACCTATGGAGGGAAGGTCAGTGATGGAGCAGCTGAAGATGGTGGGGCCTCGGACACTCACCCTGAGGAACTCCTGCCGTGATGTCCCGGGACTGAGAGGATCAGCTTTGAGATAATCGGCACATTGGGGGAAAGGTTGGGAAGCAGAGGATGCTGATTTAAGGTAAATGGCGACAGCGGCAACGTGAGGCAATATCTGTGGCTTTGGAGTGATCCTTGTTGTACCCCACTATTAGCTGTTTGCCCACCTGAATATCTCACTGTTACTCTCTGCATTACTATCTCATCCCTATCTCTCAGTGACTCTGCCTCTCTCCATCTCTCCGGGGAAATTATAATGGGGAGCAAAGAAATAGCAGCAGAATTGAACATATACTTTGGTTCTGTCTTCACAAAAGAGGCACAGATAACCTGGCAGAAATGTTAGGGAACCAATGGTTTAGTGAGAGTGTGGAATTGAATTGAAGGAAATCAGTATTAGTAAGAAAATGGTGCTGGGGGAATGAATGGGGTTAAAGGCTGACAAATCCCCAGGGCCTGATAATCTACATCCCAGAGTATTAAAGGAAGCGGCGCTGGAAATATTGGATGCTTTGCTGGTCATCTTCCAAAATTCTATAGACTCTGGAGCAGTTCCTACAGATTGGGGGGTGGCAAATGTAACCCCACTATTTAAAATAATCTTTTCACTTGCGTGTAATTTATCACAGAACACGGGCAGCATGGGCTTATCGAGAATGACGGGATAGTGTTGGGGTGGAGAAGTTATTCCTTCAAGTGGAAATCAGTGTCGTTTTGAAATGTGTTGAGGGTTTCTGCCTCTCCCCATTCAATCCTTCCCAACCTCTCTGTCGAGGCTCCTTCTCACTTTCTACCAGACAATTAATTGTGTTCGGGAGCGGGTGCAGAGGAGATTGAAATGAAAGGGACAGACAGTTAACTTCAACACTGAGAAATGTGAAGTGATGCACTTTGGATAATAAGTTGAGGAGAGAAACCATAAACCAACTGGGAACAAGTTAAATCATGTGCAGGTAAAGGGAAAGCTTTTATACCTCCATCAATCTGTGTCTCTCTCTTTTTCTCACTCTCTGTCTCTGTGTCTTCTGTCCATCTCTCCCTTTCTGGGATTCCGTGAAAAATATCCACAAATATCAGGCAGCCATTTGGCGTTTCTTCCCAGTGGCCATTTCGTGTGAACGCAGCACTGAGATATTTCTGACAGAGTTGTCTCTTCACTAAAGTAACGTTAGTATTTTAAATGTGACAGATACGCAGCTATGGAGACACAAACGAGGGCTGTATTCCCAGGAATTTTGGAGTGTCAGGGACAATTTGATCCAAGTTGTCAGGAGAATAATGGAAACTGATAGCACAGAGAGAGAGAAATGTTTCTTGCTGTTTATCCACCTCCTCCAGTCCCACCATCCTCCCATATCTGTTTTCCTTTCATTCTGGCTCCGTGACCATCCACAATTTGAATCGTTTCCCCATTGGGAGCTGTGTCTTCATCTGCGTGGGCTCCAACTCTGGAATTCCTTCCCTGAACGTTTTACTCAAATGCATCCATGGGATGTGGGCCTGGCTGGTTCTGCCAGCGTTTACTCCTCGTCCCTAATTGCTCATGAACTGAGTGGCTTGCTAGGCCATTTCAAACAGCATCTAAGAGTCAACCACATTGCTGTGAGGCTGGAGTCACATGTAGGCCCGACCAGGTAAGGACGGCAGATTTCCTTCCATAAAGGACATGAGTGAAGCAGATTGGTTTTCTCCATTTTAACACCTCCTTTTCCTCCAATTAAAATAGTTCGTAAAAACCATCTGGCCAAACCTTTGGGACATGTGACCCTAAACTCTCCTGTGACTCGGGGTCAAATTTCTCACATTAAGGCTCCTGTGAAGCATCTTGGGATGATACTGTTCAAGGTGCTATATAAATGCAAGTTGTTGTTGTGTGTGTCTGAGTGTCAGCTTCGGTCCATGTCCAGGACACTGCAGGTAACAGAGAATGATTCACTCTGGTCTGCGATTGTACATCTCGTGTGTGTCTCAGTGTCAGCTCTGAAACATGTACAGCACTATCCCATCCTGTTTCTGTGTCTCTCTGCCTCTGTATCTGTATCTCTCCCTCTCGCTCCATCTCTCTCCCCATGACTGAAACAAACGAGAGTTTAAATCCCACACTGGGATGCTGTTCAATGTGAGTTCAGTTTTCCCAGAAATAAAAATCCTCAATTAAAAATTCCTTTCAACAGCAGAGGGAACTTTTCTCAAAGTGAATTTGCGGCTGTCTTGAATTTGAACCCAAGTTTTCAATATGGGGGTGGCACAGTGATGCAGGGGTTAGCACTGCTTCCTCACAGTGCCAGGGACCCGCCTTCGATTCCCAGCATGGGTCACTTTCTGACTGGAGTTTGAACGTCCTTCCCATGTTTGTGTGGGTTTCCTCCGGGTGCTCCGGTTTCATCCCACACTCCAAAGATAGAACAAAGAAAATTACAGCACGGGAACAGGTCTTTCGGCTCTCCAAGCCTGCACCGACCATGCTGCCTGACTGAACTAAAACCCCCTACCCTTCCGGGGACCATATCCCTCCATTCCCATCTTATTCATGTCTTTGTCAAGACGCCCTTGAAAAGTCACTATCGTATCCGTTTCCACTCCCTCCCCTGGCAACGAGTTCCAGGCACCCACCACCCTCTGTGTAAAAAAACTTTCCTCCCACATCTCCTTTAAACCTTGCCCCTCGCACCTTAAACCTCTGCCCCCGAGTAATAACTCCTCCACCCTGGGAAAAAGCTTCTGACTATCCACTCTGTCCATGCCCCCTCATAATCTGGCAGACTTCTGTCAGGTGTACAGGTTAAGTGGATTGGCCAAGCTAAATTGTCCCTTAGTGTCAGGAGGAGTGGCTGAGGTAAATGTGTGGGATTATAGGGATGGGGCCTGGGTGGGATTGTGGTCAGTGCTGACTCGATGGGCCGAATGGCCTCCTGCACTACAGGATTCTATGAACCCTGTTCTGTATTTGGTTTGGGATTGTTTGTTGAAAAGTGTAGTTGAAGTGTTACTCTGTAATGCTGGAATTTAGGCTACGGGATGATTGGATCAAACACTTCAAGATAATAAGGGGAATGGAGAGGACTGATAAAGAACAACTTTTCCTGCTGGTTGGGGAGTCCAGGATTTGGGGACATTGGTTTTCAAACAATGTTGAGGATTTTAGACTTGTAGGAGTGGAATTCAGAAACACTTTGCCACACCAGCTGTGATATTAGTTTGGAACTACCTTCTATAATTCGCAGTTGATGCTCAGTCACTTATTAATGTTTAACTCTGAGGTCGATAGATTATATTTTTATACAGGAGAAGCAATTTAAAATCAATGGGTCAATGTTAAAATGGATGCAGGAACAGAGAGACCTGGGATTTCAGTTCATTTTTACATCTTAAAGATTCAACCTGGTGCTCAGAATCTGTCAGTTGAATCTACTTTTCCCGCCTGATAAAGTGTCAACAATTGTGTTTGGGAATGTGACAAAAGGTGACATTCCTGCACAGTGGGGTTGGGAGGTTGTTTGAAAGGAGATTCAGATTGTATCAGAAAGCGTCAATTAGATTGTGTCTCGTTGCAGAAGGTGCATATTTCACAGGAAATGCCCCGAGATAAAGACTAGTTTCACCGATGTCTGAGTAACTTTCAAAGTCTGCAGACGCATGAAGGGGGCAGAGATATTGTAATATTCAGAGCAGGAGATGGGGGACAATCACAGAATTGAAGATGTGAGGCCATCTCTTGTTTCCGAATGTCAGTGTTTAGCTTTTAAACTTTAGTCCTGTGCTAATAATTCCAAGTTTGCAATCCCACACTTTGCTGTTGTGAATTAGAGTTGTGAATTTTCTGAAATTGGTTGTGTAATAAAACTCGGTGCAGGATGCAATGATTCCCATTCTGCCTGCTGCTGCAAAGCCCCCGTGTCTGTCTCAGTTTCATCGTATTTATCAATGATTTGAGATCCTAGAATCATAGAATCCCTGAAGGGCAGACCATTCGGCCCATCGAGTCTGCATCGACCACAATCCCACCCAGGCCCGATTCCCGTAACCCCATATATTTACCCTGTTAATCCCCTGACACTAAGGTCAATTTATCATGGCCAATCCACCTAACCCGCACATGTTTGGACTGTGGGAGGAAACTGGAGCACCCGGAGGAAACCCACGCAGACACTGGGAGAACTCTACACTGACAGCGAGCTGAGGCTGGAATTGAACCCGGGTCCCTGGCGCTGTGAGGCAGCAGTACAAACCACTGTGCCACCGTGCCGCCCGAAAGTGAAATGTCTTCACTGAATGGATCAAAGAGTGAAAGATGGATTTCATTGGAATTAGATCCCCGCTCACTCTTCTACATTCCAGTGAACACAGGGCCAGCTTTAAATTGAGGGGGGGGTAGTTATAGAACCGATGTCAGGGGTAGGTTCTTTACCCAGAGGGTGGTGAGGGATTGGAATGCCCTGCCAGCATCAGTAGTAAATGCGCCTAGTTTGGGGGCGTTTAAGAGATCCGTAGATAGGTTCATGGACGAAAAGAAATTGGTTTAGGTTGGAGGGTCACAGTTTTTTTTTTTAACTGGTCGGTGCAACATCGTGGGCCGAAGGGCCTGTTCTGCGCTGTAATGTTCTATGTTCTATGTTTAGGGTGCATTGGCCATGCTAAATTCTCCCTCAGTGTTACCCGAACAGGCGCCGGAGGTTGGTGACTAAGGGATTTTCACAGTAACTTCATTACCGTGTTAATGTAAGCCGACTTGTGACACTAATACATAAACTTCTAAACTTCTTTCAATTCTAAATTAGGAAGCACTTCTTCACACGAGATGTGGTTAAAGTTTGGTACTGTCTTCTGTAAATGAGCCCTCCCTATATCCCCCAGTCCCACCATCCTCTGATATCTGTTTTCCTTTAATCCTGGCTCCCTGACCATTCCCCATTTTAATCCTTTCACCATTGGGGTCTGCAGTTCACTGTGTGGCTCCAACTCTGGAATTCCTTCCCAAAACTCTCTGTCTTCATACCTCCCTTTCCACCATTCAGACACTTCCTAATAACAACCCCTTTTTGACCAGATCTTTGGGGCAATTCTTTTGTCCCTAAACTCGCCTGTGACTCGGCTTCTAATTTTTCACTCCAGGCTCCTGTGAAGCATCTGAGGACGTTTCTGTTCAAGGTGCTATATCAATGCAGGTTGTTGTTTTATGTGTCTGAGTGTCAGTTTCTCTCAATGTCCAGGACACTGCAGGTAACAGAGAATGATTCATTCCCCACTCAACCATTACCATCAAGCCACGGGGTCAACCTGGCATCCCTTAAAAATGAGGTGTCAACCTGGTGAAGCTCCCAAACAGGAGCGGGCAGCACGGTGGCACCAGTGGTTAGCACTGCTGTATCACAGCACCAGGGACACAAGTTCATATCCAGCCTCGGGTCACTATCTGCATTGGTTTCCTCCGAGTGCCGCTCTTCCTTCTCTCAGCCCAAAGATGTGCGGGTTCGGTGGATTGGCCATGCTAACTTTCCCCATAGTCTTAGGGGGATTAGCAGGGTAAATACTTTGACTTGATTAATTATTTTGATTTGATTTATTCTTATCATATTAGTATACAGTGAAGAGTCTTGTTTCTTGCGCGCTATGATAATCCTCTTGCAATGAAGGCCAACATGGGTGTCACATTGGTTAGCTCTGCTGCCTCACAGTGCAACGGACCCGGGTTCAATTTTGGTCTCGGGTCACTGTCTGTGTGGAGTTTGCACGTTCTCCCCGTGTCTGCGTGGGTTTCCTCCGGGTGCTCCGGTTTCCTCCCACACTCCAAAGATGCGTGCGTTAGGTTGATTGGCCGTGATAAATTGCCCCTTAATGCCAGGAGGATTAGGATATTGTGAGTGAGACTGTGGGACTGTTCTCTATCTGTGTGTGTGTGTGAGACTGTGCGTGTATCGATGTGTGTGCATCACTGCGTTTGTGTGTGTTTCACTATCTTCCTGTCTCTCAGTCCCCCAGTCCCAGAATCTGCTTCTCTTTACACAGATGCTGCCTGTCCTGCTCAGTATTCCGGCATTGACTATTTCACAATCTGAGGAGTTGTGAATGCTGCGATCATCAGCGAACATCTCACCTATGGAGGGAAGGTCAGTGATGGAGCAGCTGAAGATGGTTGGGGCCTCGGACACTCACCCTGAGGAACTCCTGCAGTGATGTCCCGGGACTGAGAGGATCGGCTTTGAGATAATCGGCACATTGGGGGAACGCTTGGAAAGCAGAGGATGCTGATTTAAGGTAAATGGCGACAGCGGCAACATGAGGCAATATCTGTGGCTTTGGAGTGATCCTTGTTGTACCCCACTATTAGCTGCTTACCCACCTGAATATCTCACTGTTACTCTCTGCATTACTATCTCATCACTATCTCTCAGTGACTCTGCCTCTCTCCATCTCTCCGCGGAAATTATAATGGGGAGCAAAGAAATGGCAGAAGAATTGAACGTATACTTTGGTTCTGTCTTCACAAAAGAGGCACAGATAACCTGGCAGAAATGTTAGGGAACCAATGGTTTAGTGAGAGTGTGGAATTGAATTGAAGGAAATCAGTATTAGTAAGAAAATGGTGCTGGGGGAATGAATGGGGTTAAAGGCTGACAAATCCCCAGGGCCTGATAATCTACATCCCAGAGTATTAAAGGAAGCGGCGCTGGAAATATTGGATGCATTGCTGGTCATCTTCCAAAATTCTATAGACTCTGGAGCAGTTCCTACAGATTGGGGGGTGGCAAATGTAACCCCACTATTTAAAATAATCTTTTCACTTGCGTGTAATTTATCACAGAACACGGGCAGCATGGGCTTATCGAGAATGACGGGATAGTGTTGGGGTGGAGAAGTTATTCCTTCAAGTGGAAATCAGTGTAGTTTTGAAATGTGTTGAGGGTTTCTGCCTCTCCCCATTCAATCCTTCCCAACTACTCTATCGAGGCTCCTTCTCACTTTCTACCAGACAATTATTTGTGTTCGGGAGCGGGTGCAGAGGAGATTGAAATGAAACAGACAGACAGTTAACTTCAACACTGAGAAATGTGAAGTGATGCACTTTGGACAATAAGTTGAGGAGAGAATCCATAAACCAACTGGGAACAAGTTAATTCATGTGCAGGTAAAGGGAAACCTTTTATACCTCCATCAATCTGTGTCTCTCTCTTTTTCTCACTCTCTGTGTCTGTGTCTTCTGTCCATCTCTCCCTTTCTGGGATATCTGTGAAAAATATCCACAAATATCAGGCAGCCATTTGGCGTTTCTTCCCAGTGGCCATTTCGTGTGAACGCAGCACTGAGATATTTCTGACAGAGTTGTCTCTTCACTAAAGTAACGTTAGTATTTTAAATGTGACAGATACGCAGCTATGGAGACACAAACGAGGGCTGTATTCCCAGGAATTTTGGAGTGTCAGGGACAATTTGATCCAAATTGTCAGGAGAATAATGGAAACTGATAGCACAGAGAGAGATAAATGTTTCTTGCTGTTTATCCACCTCCTCCAGTCCCACCATCCTCCCATATCTGTTTTCCTTTCATTCTGGCTCCGTGACCATCCACAATTTGAATCGTTTCCCCATTGGGAGCTGTGTCTTCATCTGCGTGGGCTCCAACTCTGGAATTCCTTCCCTGAACGTTTTACTCAAATACATCCATGGGATGTGGGCCTGGCTGGTTCTGCCAGCGTTTACTCCTCGTCCCTAATTGCTCATGAACTGAGTGGCTTGCTAGGCCATTTCAAACAGCATCTAAGAGTCAACCACATTGCTGTGAGGCTGGAGTCACATGTAGGCCCGACCAGGTAAGGACGGCAGATTTCCTTCCATAAAGGACATGGCCCCCCCCCCCGACATGGCCCCCCCCCCCCGACATGGCCCCCCCCCGACATTGCCCCCCCCCCGACATTGCCCCCCCCCCGACATTGCCCCCCCCCGACATTGCCCCCCCCCCGACATTGCCCCCCCCCGACATTGCCCCCCCCGACATTGCCCCCCCCCGACATTGCCCCCCCCGACATTGCCCCCCCCCCGACATTGCCCCCCCCCCGACATTGCCCCCCCCCGACATTGCCCCCCCCCGACATTGCCCCCCCCCCGACATTGCCCCCCCCCCGACATTGCCCCCCCCCCGACATTGCCCCCCCGACATTGCCCCCCCGACATTGCCCCCCCCCACCAACAGACCCAAAACCCGCTGCTGAATCCCCCCCTCCCCTTACTGCCAATGCCCTATAGATTCCCCTCTCAGCTCAATCCCCCCCGAACCCCTCTCCTGAACCCAGTCCCAATCCTTTTAAACCCCCCGCCCTCAGTCTCTCACCCCCACATTCCCCTCTTCCCCCCCCCCAGCTTTCCTCCCCGCCTCCAGCTTCCCCCCAATCCCCTCCTTAAATCCCCACTCCAGAAACTCACTCTAAATCCCTCCACTTAAACCCCTCTAACCCTCCCTGCTGCCCAATCTCTCTGCCCCTCCCCCGATCCTCTCTGCCCCTCCCCCCGATCCTCTCTGCCCCTCCCCCCGATCCTCTCTGCCCCTCCCCCCGATCCTCTCTGCCCCCCCCCCCGATCCTCTCTGCCCCCCCCCCGATCCTCTCTGCCCCTCCCCCGATCCTCTCTGCCCCTCCCCCGATCCTCTCTGCCCCTCCCCCCGATCCTCTCTGCCCCTCCCCCCGATCCTCTCTGCCCCTCCCCCCGATCCTCTCTGCCCCTCCCCCCGATCCTCTCTGCCCAATCTTCTCCAATCCCACTCTAATCACCCCCCCACTCACTCTCTCTCAGGAACTCACCGCCAAAGCCCTCTGAGCCACTCCCAATCCTTCTCAACCCCCCGCCCTCAATCTCCACTAATTCCCCCCCAAAACTCCTCTTTCCCCCACCTGATTCCCTGTCCCTCTGCCCCATCTCCTTTCATCCGACTCTGTAAGCACCCTCTCCCCCCGCTCAATCTCTCTGACACCCACTGCCAATCTGACTCTCAGCCCCCTGAATCCTCCAAGTTCCTGCCCCAATTCCTCAGCACCCCCCCCCCCCCGAAAGGCTCCCTCTGCCCCCCTGCCAAACCCAAGCCCCCCTGACGCCTGCACCCAATCCTTCCTCAGTCCTCCCCACCCCAGAATCCCTCTGAGTCACCCCCCCCCGCTCCGAATCGCTCGACACCCCCCCAATTCTAACCCTGATGCAAGGCCCCACCCTAAATCCCTCTCTGAATTTCCCCCCTCCCAAATCCCTATGAATCCACCCCGCCCTCAATCCCTTTCCCTCCACCCCGACTCCCCCTCCCCTCCCGCTAACTCCCTCTCTGACTCCCTACCCCATCCAGACCCTCCCCAGATTCTAAGCCCCTGAGATTCCTCTGGAATCCCCCCTGAATGTCTCCCGAGATCGCACCCACCCTCGCCACATTCCTCTGCCCCCGAATCCTGCTCCCTCTCCAATCCCACCCCTTCAATCTGTCTGAGCACCAAACCATGTCTTGTAATCCCCGTAAGCCCCCCAATCCCTCCTGTATCCCTCAGAACCCCAGAAATACCCCTCTAAGCCCCCCCTTGCCGAATCCCCCTCAATTTCCCCCGATTCCCTCCCTCTCAGCCCCGCTAAATCCCAAAGTCCCCATGAGGCCCTTAAATCCCCGAATCCCTCTAATTCCCTACCACAATCCCTGAGTCTCCCTCTCCACTCTCCCCCTTTAATCCCTCTCAATTCCCCCCCCCCACTCCAGCCAATTCTGTCGCCCCTCCTCACAATCCCTCTAAATCTCCCGATCCTTCCCTCTGAGCCCCGTACCCCGCTCCCCCCACTGCCCAAACCATCTTCAAAGCCCCCCAGCTGAATATCCCTCGAAGTTCCCCTCTTTCCCCCCGCCTCCCCTCTCAACCTGGCAAATTCCCACTCCCTCCCTGTGAACAGCCTCTGGACTGACAGATCCCCCCCTTTCTAATTAGTACCCCCCTCCCCCCCCCCCCCCCCACCGCGCGTCCATCCCCGTCCACCACCCCCCTGTAAACAGCTCCTGGTGTAGTTGGATGTGGAAACTCTGCCCATTTTAAACATTAACGTTCAAATGACTAATTCCCCTGACACTGAGCAGCCTGTGTTATAACATCCCCCACCCCATCCTGTACAACAGACCCCCTGTCTGATTCTTCCCCCCCATCTCCATTGCCCCCTTTCTCTGATAACCCCTGACTCTGGTCAGCCTGTGTTATAATATTCCCCCCACTTGTACAACAGCCTCCCCCACCAGCCCCTTCCCTCTCTGTCTAATAGCCCCTGGCTCTGAACAAGCCCCTGTATTACACACTCCCCCCTTTCAGCAGTGCTGAATCCCTCTGAATTGCCCCCGATTCCCTCCCTCTGCGTTCCTGGGCCTTTGCTGCTTGTGAACAGCAAACCCGTGATCTGGCCCGTCCCCCACGAGAGAGAGATAGAGAGAGACAGAGAAGTAGAGATGGAGATAGAGAGAATGCTGCTGTAATTCAGACGGAATGATTCACAGAGAGGGGGAAGCAGAGATCAGAGAGATGGAGATGGGGAGGATGCGACTGTAATTCAGACTGATTCACAGAGAAGGAAGCAGAGATCAGAGAGAGGGGGAAGCAGATAGAGGGAGTGAAGGAGATAGAGAGAGATAAGAGACAAATAAAAGCAGAGTTAAAGTTAAAATTTTATTTGTTAATCACAAGTAGGCTTCCATTAACACTGCAATGAAGTTATTGTGAAAAGATATAGAGATGGGGAGTGAGAGAGAATGCTGCTGTACTTCAGACAGAATGAGTCACAGAGAGGGAGCAGAGATAGACAGAGGGGGGAGCAGAGATAGAGAGAGAGAAGGAGAGGAGGCTGCTGTGATTGAGATAAAATGATCCACAGAGAGAGAGAGAGACGGAGAGGCTGAGATACAAAGTGAGATGTCGAGATAAATAGAAAGTGGGGCTTTGGCAAGACAGAGTGACAAAGTTTCAGAGAGAGAGTGAAAGATAGAGAGAAGGAGAGAAAAAGGGAAAGATGCTGCCATTGTGAGAGGCTGAGGTATAAAGGATGGGGAGAGACCGGAATTGGAAAGATGTGGAGAAACAGTTCTGAGGATGGGGGAGTTGCACAGACAGAGCTTCAGGGAGAGGGATTGAAATCTGTGGGATTACATTGGAGCAGGGATCACTGGGAATGCCCCCTCCCCCTGACACACAGACCACTAACCCTCCGTGTAAAAGCCCCACCAGTCTATCTGTGAATAAAAATGAACGACAAAGACACGGGGACTTTTATTAATATTTTTCTCTCTGGTTATAGCTCTTGTCCGACGATTCCTCACGGCAAAACTATTCGCTCTCTGCATCGCCAAAGTTTCCAAAGGAATTCTCCTTGGAAGAGAGAAAGAGAAAATAAAGTGAAATTTGATTAAACACAAAACAAAAGCTGATTATAAACAATAAAAGGCACAGCAAGATCCCAGGACTTGCTGAAATTCACAATCTCACTGGGGGGGGTGGGGGAAACATTCATTTTCACCTCCTCATTATTAAACCCTGACAAAATGGGAACAAGTTTCAAATGCAATGAACTTCCAACTGCCTCCTGACTGTCCCGATATTGAATTTATTAAACACATCAAAGCATTCTGGGGGCTTTACTCCAGAGACAGGCCAGTGAATAAACACAGGAGGCCCCAATGAAGTTCCCACTTCTGTCAGTCACCTCTCTCCGCCCCCCCCCCCTCTGTTTCTCCCTCTCCGTCTCCTACACACTTCCCCCAGATATCTATCTGTCCAATACCCCGTCTCTGGATAACCTGTCCTGATCTCTGCTCTGTTTCTCTCTCTCGAGGTGAATCTGGATTGAAATGCTCTCTCTAAGTTTCTGTCTGACCGTTTAAAATAAAACTCACAATCAAAAGGGAAATGAGAGGGGGGCGGGGGGGCAGGAAAATCCACAATCCCACCCTGAAGCGGCTGCTTCACATTTTATTGAACCATTGAATTCAGCCACTTAAACCCTGTTGGGGAATTAAGCGAATGCAAAAGTGCTGCTGAGATTTAGGCCGTGAAGTGCGGCCTAGTCACAGAGGCTGCATTATTCCTCAGGTAGAAAGAACAAACCCCCCTCTCTCCCACCCCCCAGTTAAACAGAACAATCTTCTCCATCCACACCCACAAATCCCAGCGCCCTATCTGAAAACACAAGCAGGACTCTGGGATTGAGAACAAGCCTTTCCCCCAGGCTCAGGAATTTGAATTTCAGCTCCCTCTCCCTCCCGAGTGCTTCACAGTGAGAGGGAGAGAGAGAGACTGGGAATGCTGCAATCAGGATCCCACAGGGAGTCCCACACTGCAGGAGGACACCCCCCACCCCCAGAGCCTCTGTCTCTTTCCCCCACCCCTCCCTCCACTGACCCCCAACACTCCCCACCCCTTCTCTGTTCACCCTGTTTCTCTCTCTCTCTACCCCACCCTCCTTCCCCTCCATCTTTTTATGTTTAAAGCATGGGGCTCTGTCATAGTGTGAGGAATATGGGGCAGGGGGACAGAGCATGAGTGCACAGCAAGATCCCACACACACACACAGCTTGAACAGGGCCAGATACAAAGTGATTTTGAAGCGAGGATTGGGGTAAAGTGAGTGGGAAATGAGGGAACCACACATCTCCCTCTCTCTCCCCTCCATTTCTCCCCCCCCGCAAATGAAAATAATAAGTCACTCCAGCATTGGTGCTGTTTGTACATTCGATCTGAACAGGGAACCTTCCACTTCGAGCACAGTCACACCCTTCTCTGATTCCCTCTTTCTCGTGCTGTTTCTCTCTTTCTCTGCCTCTATCTCTGAACCTGTCCAGCCCCCTCTGTGTCTCTCTTGCTTTCCCCCCAGATCTATATATATATATCCAATACCCCATCTTTGCCCCGGTCTCTCCTACTCTGGATAATCTGTCCTGATCTCTGCTCTGTTTCCCCGTCTGGGGATGAATGGGGATTAAAATGCTCTCTCTGATAAGTTTCTGTCTGACCGTTTCAAATAATGACGTGTTGTGGGCCACGTTTGCTATTTCTCAGTGATTTCCATGGGGAAATGGGGAGGGAAGCTCCTCCTGCAAAGCCACATCTCTCTCTCACTGCAATGTGGTAGCAGCCACATTCCAATATCTTTACAACACATCAAATATGAGGAAAATATATTTTCAAACACAACAGCACAGATTCAGCCTCAGTTACACAGTCGCTGTTTATAAATCCCACCTTCTGGGAGGCTGTGAGTGAGGGTCTTTCTCTCAGAGTAAAGTAAAAAGTAAAGTAAAGTTTATTTCTGAGTCACAAGTAAGGCTTACATTAACACTGCAATGAAGTTACTGTGAAATTCTCCTAGTCGCCACACTCTGGCGCCTGTTAATGCGCCAGAGTGGGTTAATGCACCTAACCAGAGACTGGGGAGCTGGCTGGGCTGTGAGTGTACAGCGGAGGCTCCCCCACCCCCACCCGCTAACCCACTCCCCTCCAATCTCTCTCCTCTCCCTGCCCCTCTGCCTTTGCTCTCTCTCTCTCTCTCTGTTACCATCCCTTTCTCTCTCTCTCTCTCTTACCATCCCTTTCTCTCTCTCTCTCTCTCTCTGTTACCATCCCTTTCTCTCTCTCTCTCTCCCTCCCTGATAACTCTCAATCACGGGAGAAAGATTGAAGAGAAAGAGATATAGCAGGAAAACCCACAATCACATCCCAAATCCAATGAAAGGGTTGCCCAGGATGTTGCCTGCTATGCAGGGTATTGGCTGTGAGGATTGATTGAATAAACTGGGATTGTTCTCCCTGGAAAGACAGAGGCTGAGGGACGACCAGCTGGAAGTTTATAAAATTATGAGGGGTGTGGCGAGGATGAAGAGTTGGGAGCTTTTTCCCAGGACAGAAATGATAATTACAAGGGGAACAAGTTCAAGATAAGGGGGAAAGGTTGAGTGGAGATGTGCGGGGAAGGTTTTTACACAGAGGGTGGTGGGGGCCTGGAATGCGCTGCCAAGTGAGGTGGTTGAGGCAGATACATTAGTGACATTTAAGACTTATCTGGATAGACACATGAACAAACGGGGTATAGAGGGATACAGGCCATTGGTGTCGATAGGTAAACATGATCGGCGCAGGCTTGGAGGGCCAAAGGACCTGTTCCTGTGCTGTGCTGTTCTTTGTATTAAAGTGGCTGCTGCAGGTTTTATTCGACCGTCGAGTCCCATCGATTTAAACACAGGCACTGTTTGGAAAAGGAGCAAAATGCAAAAGCCTTCCTGAGGTTAGGCCTGGGATAGAGGCCTGGTCACAGAGGCTGCATTATACATCCTGGACAAAGAACAGATTCCCCAGGCCCCGGCCAGTTCACCAGAACAATCCCCTCCAGCCCCGAAACCTCCCGGACAGGGCCTGGGAGGAGGGAGGGGGGGGAAAAGGGAACCAGTGCTGCCCCCACCCCCTGTCCCCTTCCACCCTCCCCTCACACCGCACGCAGCCCCCATTACAGAATCATAGAATCCGACAGTACAGAAGGAGGCCATTCGGCCCATCAGGTCTACACCGCCCACATTCACATCCAGGCCCCATCCTCATTACTCCATGTGACTTTCTCTCTCTCTCTGTCTCTCTCTCCCTCTCTCTTTGTGTGACTGTCTCTCTGTCTCTCCCGATCTCTCTCTCCCTGTCCAATATTGTTATGAAGTTGCATATATAAGGTTAAAGATGTGGTGTTTGACAAATGTAAATATTGAAAAGAAATGCTGAGAAAACCAAACCGAACCATCCAGCGTTGTGTCTTTAGAAAGCCTGTGTCTTTGTGCTGGGGATTTTAAACTGCAGAAAGCAGGGCTGCAGAAGACAACTTTACAACATTTGTGTCCAAAGCAGCAGCCAGAGTCCCAGCAGAGCAGAACAGGCTTTGAATTGGGTCAATGATTTTAAAACAAGCTCTCAAACACACACAACCAATTGCATTCAAATTGGGGCGTTGGTGACAGCCTCAAGCCACTCAAATTGCAGGAATACTGTGAGGAAATTCTGGGTATTTAAACCCGGGACAGGGGGAAATAACGGGGAGGGAGCGACCTTGCTGCCTCTTTAGATTGAAGGAGGGAGAGTCTGATACTGAATCCTGCAGTAATATATACAGCTTCATCACATCACCATCTAAATAGAAGCAGAAACCAACTCAGAAAGTATTCCAGACCCAAGCAGCAGAAGAAAGTTCACACTTCCAACAGACGCCTGGTGTTATAGTTTGGGGGCGTTTAAGAGATCCGTAGATAGGTTCATGGACGAAAAGAAATTGGTTTAGGTTGGAGGGTCACAGTTTTATTTTTAACTGGTCGGTGCAACATCGTGGGCCGAAGGGCCTGTTCTGCGCTGTAATGTTCTATATTATTTGGGGGTGACTCTATTCTGCAATGATTTATTTCATTATTCCTGAGTGAGTCTTGTCATTGGAACAGCATTCTACTGGGGAGTTTATTCAGTTTGTTCATTGTTTTAATAAGGTTGTCACCCAGTCTAAATTAAAGACCTGTTAGTTGTTCCTGATACAGAGAGTGTCAGATCCTGCTTTAATTTACCAATTCCTCCCACAGTCCAAAGCTGTGCGGGTTGGGTGGATTGGCCGTGTTAAATTGACCCCAGTGTCAGGGGGATTAGCAGGTTAAAAGTGTGGGGTTATGGGAATAGGGCCTGGTTGGGATTGTGGTCGGTACAGACTAGATGGGCCGAATGACCTCCTTCTGCACATCTGTCTAAAACCAGTAGCTTCCTCCTGTCTCACACACACTTACTTAAGATTACGAGGCAAGGTGTATCCCTTTAGGGGGTTACAAAATAGCGCAGAGGGAAACATCACCTCAGCGTGGTAACAATATTTACAATCCCACAATCACACACCCACCCTCCCTTAGTCAATGAATGAATGATTCAAATTACAATGAAGGTAATTCTGCACAGCAAGATCCCACTGCCAGTCCCACGATGGAGGAGGGCAGCCCCAGACTCTGTGTCTCTTTCCCCCTGCCCCTCCTGAGACCCTCTCACACCCCCCCCCACACCCTCTCTGTTTAGCTCTCCCTCCATTTCTCTATCTATCTCTCTCTCTGCCTCCTCCGCCTCCCCAACCCTTCTCCTTCCCCTCAATCTTTCCTGTTTAAAGTTCTGCTCATGGTCACAGTGCGAGGAATAGGGAGCCAGACCCACCTGTGTGCACAGCAAGATCCCACACACACAACCTGGTGAGGGCCAGATTAAATAAATGTTGTGGGTGAGGACTGCAGGAGAGTGTGTGGGAAATAGGATCCACTCCTCTCTCTCTCTCTCTCTTCCCAAATTAAATTGACAACAATTCACATTGGTGTTTTCTTTAACATTTTATTGAAAGATGAAATATAGACAGGAATGTCTGGGGAGAGAGAGAGGGGAGGGGTGCTGGGATTGGTAAGAACGCTGGAGAGACAGAGACAGGGAAATTCTATACCCCCCCCCCCCCCCCATCCAAGTAGAAATTCCTGGGAAAAGACAGAGAGAAAAGAATCTGGAGTCACACAGCACAGAAACAGGCCCTTCGGCCCACCAGCTCCATGCTGGCCATCAAATCCCAATCTATCCTCCTCCCATTCCCCAGCACTTGCTCCAGAGCCTACGATGCCTCGGCGATTAAAGTGCTTGAATTTACCCGACCCCTTTTCAAGCTTTTTCCTTGAACCCACTTTGCGGTCCCTGAGCCAGATTTAGTTTAATAAAGTGTGGTCGTTGTTGCAGTGCAGCCAAAGGCCACAGGCCCAGTGTGTGCACAGCAAGATCCCACAGCAGCAGCAGCAGCAATGTGAACCTGAATCAGATGGGACACAATCCTCCCACCCCCCACTCTCTTGCCTGCTGTGACCCCACTCACTACCCTGTGTGTGTGTGTGTGTGTGTCTGCATCATCCCAAATCTCCAGAAAGGCTGGAACTCCCTCTTAAAAGTAACCCTTTTTAAAACTAAAATCCCTGTGGTGCACAGCAAGATCCCACAAAGTGCAGTCAGCTGTGTTGAGCGTTTTTTAAATTTGGGAATTGTTTATACAGAGTGAGGGAGCCAGAGAGGGGCTGAGACAGTGAAATCCCTCTCTCAGGACCTTCAGAATTAAACTGGAGACCCTGTCCCTCACTGAAACCCCCCCTCCCTCTAACAGCCTGTGTCTCTCCCCCTGCATCTAACCCACAACTCCAGCTGTTTCCATCCCTCCCTCTTCCTCTCTCTCCCTGCCTCTCTGTCCACATCTGTTTCTGCTCAAGACGAGACAGGGAGAGAGAGAACAGGGAGAGAGGGAGACGGGGAGAGACAGAGATAAAGCGAGAGAGGCAGATATTTGATAATTAATTGTGTATGGTCGCATTATTGAGTGTGGTTTAATTTGGTGATTTTTTTATACAGAGAGGCAGAGAGAGAGGTGAAGACAGTGACATTCTCTCCCTGGCACCCTCGCAAGTTCAAAGACACAAAAGCTGCAGACACTCACACACACAAACTGGGTTTGGTAAGTTTCCCAATCTCTGCAGCTTCCCATGTGGCCCAGGGTTTGAATTGAAATTTAAAAGCAGCTTGGAGACACTGCAGGATTTTTGAGTTGAGTTTCTCCCCCCCTCACCCTGTAAATATAAAATAGAAATTCCTGGATTACAATATTCCCTTGGACAGCGCAGAGGGAATGAGTGAGTGGTGTGTGTGTGTCTGAGACCTAGGCTGGATTTGGGAATATCTGCCTGCTGGAGAGGGTCAGTGAAACCATCCTGGCTGAATATCTCATCGCTAAAGGGTCACAGAGAGAGATATCTGAAAAATAAATGTGTTACTGAACGCACTCTGGATGCTCCCTCTCTCTCTGTCTCTCTCAGTAACTTCATTGCAGTGTTAATGTAAGCTTTACTTGTGACACTAATAAATAAATTTTAAATCTTTCAACTTTAAAACCTCTGTCTCTTTCTGTCTCTCTCAGTAACTGCAGCGTTAATGTGAGCCTTACTTGTAACAGGAATAAACAAACTTTAAAACTTTAAACATCCTCTCTGTCTCTTTATCTCTGTCTCTTTATCTCTGTCTCTGTGTGTCTCTCTGTCTCTCTCTCAGTAACTTCATTGCAGTGTTAATGTAAGTCTTACTTGTGACACTAATAATCAAACTTTAAAACTTTCAACTTTAAAAACTCTGTCTGTGTGTCTCTGTCTCAATTCAGACACTAGTTCAGTGCCAGGTTGAGAGGGGGTCAGTATTGAGCAGAATGGGAGGCAGTTTGATACAAAGTTTGCAGAAACTGCAGCGAGTGTTTGTAAACATGTTGGGGTTTGTGGAAAGGTCAGTGTGTAACAAGCTGAGGGAAGGTGTTTCCACTTCACATGTGGCTACTTTTTGGCAATGGGAGTTACCTTTGCATCTGCAGGGAGCTCTGAAGCCTCATGGCTTTCTGCCTGCCTCTGTTTGAACAGTTTAATATGTTTCAGCACTGAGACCTCTGGCCCTTGTTGGGAATATCAGTCTCCCAGAATACCAGTATACCCGACTGCCCACCTCCTCCCCGCCCGCCACCCCCAGCCCCCAACCCTGTGTGTGTGTTGTCCCAAGTCTGGAGACTTCCCCACAGTCCCCTGAAAGGTTTAAACTGCCTCTGAGAAAACACCCTTTTTAAAACAAAATCCCCAGCAACATCCCACAAGCTGCAGTCAGCTGTGTTGAGTGTTTTGTAATTTGGGAAAAGTTTATACAGAGAGAGAGAGAGAGGCAGAGAGGGGCTGAGACAGTGAAATCAAACCCCCCCGGACAGCCAGAATGAAAATCACACAGCACAAAATCCCAGGATTGCCCCTTTCCAGGTTTTACTGAGAGATTGTCCAACTAAATATTAATTCCTGGGAAAAAGAGGGAGAGATAGAATAAAGAGAGGCAGATAGCGGAAGGAAATGGAGAGAAAAGCAGAGAGAAATAGACAGAATGGGGGAAAAGCTGTGGAGAGGATGAAATGAAAATCTGAACATCTGTAAACTGAATTGTAAAGGCCTCTGTAAATTTTATTCAACAATTAGGTTCATTGCTCTGTCTCCGACCCCTGTTATTTTAGATTTAAAACAAACTTATAGACAGTTTCAGACATAATTGACTCTTTGCCACCCACCAAAGAGTTAACCTGTTTCTCACTAATTGCAAAGAGAAAATAATTAAAGTACCAGAAAATATTTAAATTAAAGAGCACAAGAGACCAGAATTCCCCTTCTGAGATTTTACTGAGAGATTGTCTAACTAGATATGAATTATTGGGGAAAAGAGAGAGAAAATTAATTAAATACAACAAACCATTTAAATTAAATCTCACCGAAACGCAGGATTCCCCCCTCTCAGTTACACAATCTCTCAGAAACATCAGAATGGCATGAACAGAGAGAGAGAAATCTACAAACAGAATCTCCTAAAACTGAATCAAATATCCACAACCCCCCAGTCCATCCCTGTCTCCCTCTCAGACTGCAGGAGCTGCTCATCTCCCTCTTTCAGTTTGGGAAGGGGCTGCTGATTCCTTCGGGACACTTTTTAAAATCGCCCTCCCGGGATTGATTTCTACAACTCCCTCCATCTCCCTTTCACTATCTCCCTCTCTTTTCTCCCTCTGCTCCTGTCTCTCTCACTCAGTGTAAAGATGGATGTCCCTGTCTAGATCCTTGTCCCTGTCCCCTCTCTTTCTCACTCGTTGTCTCTGTCCATAGCTGTTTCTTTCCCTCTCTCTCATGTACTCTGCATTGAAATGAGCGATGCCATATTCCTGTCTCCCTGTTTACAATAACACAGTTTTTGTTGATTAAAGGTTTAAAGAGACACAAAGGAAGATGGAGCCAGAGAGAGAGAGATAGACAGATATGGAAGAATGCTCGAGAGAGAGAGAGATAGACATTCTGGAGAGTGATGGACAGATATGGAAGAACACTCGAGAGAGAGAGAGAGAGAGAGAGAGACATTCTGGAGAGTGATAGACAGATATGGAAGAATGCTCGAGAGGGAGAGAGAGACATTCTGGAGAGTGATGGACAGATATGGAAGAATGCTCGAGAGAGAGAGAGAGAGATGAAGGGAAAGAAACAGGAAGGGAGAGAAAGCTGAAGATAGGGGGAAAATACTGGAGAGAGAGACAGAGAGAAAAGCAGAGAGAAATAGAATGGGGAAGAAAGTTGTAGAGGGGAAGATAAATGTAAAGGCTGAACTTCAGAAAATTGAATTGTAATGTCCTCTGTGAAACGTATTTAACATTCGGGTAAGTCAGTCTCTCCCATCCCTGTTACTTTGGATTTGCATCAAACTTTTAGACAGTTTCATATTACAGATATTTAATTTACTCTCTGCCACCCAGCAAAGGGTTAACCTGTTTGCGACTAATTGCAAAGCCGGATTATTTTAACCCCAGGGTTTTAAACTCCAGCCCCCCCCGACACCCCACAATCGAACCAGAACTGGTTCGTCCAAGAAAGCGAGATTAAAATTAAACCTGGATCAGGGTAATAAAGAGACAACAACTCACTTGCAGCCTATAGAACAGGCCTCAGTCCATCCATCCTCCTCTGGAGAAAAGCCCCTTGTCCAAGGATTCTGAGTCCCATTGCAGTCTTCAAAATTCAAATTCCTGGGGAACAGAGAAAATAATTAATTAAAATACAAGAAAATGTTTAAATTAAATAGCACAAGAGCTCAGGATTCCCCCTTCTAAGATTTCACTGAGAGATTGTCTAACTAAATATTAATTCCTAGGGAAGAGATCGAATATAATTAATTTAAATACAAGAAAATGTTTAAATTAAATAGCACAAGAGCCCAGGATTCCCCTTTCTCAGTTACACAATCTCTCAGTAAAACCTAAATATTAATTCTTGGGTAAAAGAAAGATAAATATACTAAAATACCAGAAAATGTTCAAATTAAACAGCACAAGAGCCCCAGGATTCCCCCTTCTGAGATTTTACTGAGAGATTGTCTGACTAGATATGAATTATTGGGGAAAAGAGAGAGAAAATTAATTAAATACAAGAACCCATTTAAATTAAATCTCACCGAAACGCAGGATTCCCCCTTCTCAGTTACACAATCTCTCAGAAACATCAGAATGGCATGAACAGAGAGAGAGAAATCTACAAACAGAATCTCCTAAAACTGAATTCAAATATCCACAACCCGCCAGTCCATCCCTGTGGTGCACAGCAAGATCCCACAAAGTGCAGTCAGCTGTGTTGAGCGTTTTTTAATTTGGGAATTGTTTATACAGAGTGAGGGAGCCAGAGAGGGGCTGAGACAGTGAAATCCCTCTCTCAGGACCCTCAGAATTAAACTGGAGACCCTGTCCCTCACTGAAACCTCCCTCCCTCTAACAGCCTGTGTCTCTCCCCCTGCATCTAACCCACAACTCCAGCTGTTTCCATCCCTCCCTCTTCCTCTCTCTCCCTGCCTCTCTGTCCACATCTGTTTCTGCTCGAGAAGAGACAGGGAGAGAGAGAACAGGGAGAGAGAGAGATGGGGAGAGACAGAGATAAAGCGAGAGAGACAGATATTTGATAATTAATTGTGTATGGTCGCATTATTGAGTGTGGTTTAATTTGGTGATTTTTTTATACAGAGAGGCAGAGAGAGAGGTGAAGACAGTGACATTCTCTCCCTGGCACCCTCGCAAGTTCAAAGACACAAAAGCTGCAGACACTCACACACAAACTGGGTTTGGTAAGTTTCCCAATCTCTGCAGCTTCCCATGTGGCCCAGGGTTTGAATTGAAATTTAAAAGCAGCTTGGAGACACTGCAGGATTTTTGAGTTGAGTTTCTCCCCCCCTCACCCTGTAAATATAAAATAGAAATTCCTGGATTACAATATTCCCTTGGACAGAGCAGAGGGAATGTGTGAGTGGTGTGTGTGTGTGTCTGAGACCTAGGCTGGATTTGGGAATATCTGCCTGCTGAAGAGGGTCAGTGAAACCATCCTGGCTGAATATCTCATCGCTAAAGAGTCACAGAGAGAGATATCTGATCAATAAATGTGTTACTGAACCCACTCTGGATGCTCCCTCTATCTGTCTCTCTCAGTAACTTCATTGCAGTGTTAATGTAAGCCTTGTGACACTAATAAATAAACTTTAAATCTTTCAACTTTAAAACCTCTCTCCTTCTGTCTCTCTCAGTAACTGCAGCGTTAATGTGAGCCTTACTTATGACACTAATAAACAAACTTTAAAACTTTAAACATCCTCTCTGTCTGTTTATCTCTCTGTCTCTATCTCTGTGTGTCTCTCTGTGTCTCTCTCTCAGTAACTTCATTGCAGTGTTAATGTAAGCCTTACTTGTGACAATAATAATCAAACTTTAAAACTTTCAACTTTAAAAACTCTGTCTGTGTGTCTCTGTCTCAATTCAGACACTAGTTCAGTGCCAGGTTGAGAGGGGGTCAGTATTGAGCAGAATGGGAGGCAGTTTGATACAAAGTTTGCAGAAACTGCAGCGAGTGTTTGTAAACATGTTGGGGTTTGTGGAAAGGTCAGTGTGTAACAAGCTGAGGGAAGGTGTTTCCACTTCACATGTGGCTACTTTTTGGCAATGGGAGTTACCTTTGCATCTACAGGGAGCTCTGAAGCCTCATGGCTTTCTGCCTGCCTCTGTTTGAACAGTTTAATATGTTTCAGCACTGAGACCTCTGGCCCTTGTTGGGAATATCAGTCCCCCAGAATACCAGTATACCTGACTGCCCACCTCCCCCCCGCCCGCCACCCCCAGCCCCCAACCCTGTGTGTGTGTTGTCCCAAGTCTGGAGACTTCCCCACAGTCCCCTGAAAGGTTTAAACTGCCTCTGAGAAAACACCCTTTTTAAAACAAAATCCCCAGCAAGATCCCACAAGGTGCAGTCAGCTGTGTTGAGTGTTTTGTAATTTGGGAAAAGTTTATACAGAGAGAGAGAGAGGCAGAGAGGGGCTGAGACAGTGAAATCAAACCCCCCGGGACACCCAGAATGAAAATCACACAGCACAAAATCCCAGGATTGCCCCTTTCCAGGTTTTACTGAGAGATTGTCCAACTAAATATTAATTCCTGGGAAAAAGAGGGAGAGAGAGAGAATAAAGAGAGGCAGATAGAGGAAGGAAATGGAGAGAAAAGCAGAGAGAAATAGACAGAATGGGGGAAAAGCTGTGGAGAGGATGAAATGAAAATCTGAACATCTGTAAACTGAATTGTAAAGGCCTCTGTGAATTTTATTCAACAATTAGGTTCATTGCTCTGTCTCCGACCCCTGTTATTTTAGATTTAAAACAAACTTATAGACAGTTTCATACATAATTTACTCTTTGCCACCCACCAAAGGGTTAACCTGTTTGTGACTAATTGCAAAGCCGGGATATTTTAACCCCAGGGTTTCAAACTCCAGTCCCCCCAAACACCCCACAATCGAACCAGAACTGGTTCATCCGAGGAAGCGAGATTAAAATTAAACCTGGATCAGGGTAAGAAAGAGACAACTCACATGCGGCCTATAGAACAGGCCTCAGTGACCACAATTCGGTTACGTTCACCTTAGTGATGGAAAGGGATAGGCATGAACCTCGGGCCAGTGGTTTTAGCTGGGGGAAGGGTAATTATGAGGCTATTAGGAGAGAATTAGGAAACATAGGTTGGACTAGGAGTTTACAGGGACTGGGAACGTCCGACATGTGGAGTTTTTTCAAGGAGCAGCTACTGCGAGTCTGTGATAGGTATGTCCCTGTCAGGCAAGGAGGAATTGGTAGGGCTAGGGAACCGTGGTGCACCAAAAAAGTTTCTTTGTTGGTTAAAAAGAAAAAGGAGGCTTATGTTCGGATGAGACGTGAGCACTCGGGTAGTGCACTAGAAAGCTTTAGATTGGCTAAGAGGGAGTTGAAGAGCGAGCTTAGAAGGGCTAAAAGGGGACATGAGAAGACTTTGGCGGATAGGGTTAAAGAGAATCCTAAGGCGTTCTATAGGTATGTCAAGAACAGAAGGTTGGTTAGGGCAAGTTTAGGGCCAGTTATAGATGGCAGAGGGAAGTTATGTGTGGAACCGGAGGAGATTGGTGAAGCATTGAACCAATATTTCTCTTCGGTGTTCACGCAAGGGGACATGAATATAGCTGAGGAGGACACTGGGTTGCAGGGGAGTAGAATAGACAGTATTACAGTTGATAAGGAGGATGTGCAGGATATTCTGGAGGGTCTGAAAATAGATAAATCCCCTGGTCCGGATGGGATTTATCCAAGGATTCTCTGGGAGGCAAGAGAAGTGATTGCAGAGCCTCTGGCTCTGATCTTCAGGTCGTCGTTGGCCTCTGGTATAGTACCAGAAGATTGGAGGTTAGCGAATGTTGTCCCATTGTTTAAGAAGGGGAACAGAGACTTCCCCGGGAATTATAGACCGGTGAGTCTCACTTCTGTTGTCGGCAAGATGTTGGAAAAAATTATAAGGGATAGGATTTATAGTTATTTGGAGAGTAATGAATTGATAGGTGATAGTCAGCATGGTTTTGTGGCAGGTAGGTCGTGCCTTACTAACCTTATTGAGTTTTTTGAGAAAGTGACCAAGGAGGTGGATGGGGGCAAGGCAGTGGACGTGGTATATATGGATTTTAGTAAGGCGTTTGATAAGGTTCACCATGGTAGGCTTCTGCAGAAAATGCAGATGTATGGGATTGGGGGTGATCTAGGAAATTGGATCAGGAATTGGCTAGCGGATAGGAAACAGAGGGTGGTGGTTGATAGTAAATATTCATCATGGAGTGCGGTTACAAGTGGTGTACCTCAGGGATCTGTTTTGGGGCCACTGCTGTTTGTAATATTTATTAATGATCTGGATGAGGGTATAGTTGGGTGGATTAGCAAATTTGCTGATGACACCAAAGTCGGTGGTGTGGTAGACAGTGAGGAAGGGTGTCGTAGTTTGCAGGAAGACTTAGACAGGTTGCAAAGTTGGGCCGAGAGGTGGCGGATGGAGTTTAATGCGGAGAAGTGTGAGGTAATTCACTTTGGTAGGAATAACAGATGTGTTGAGTATAGGGCTAACGGGAGGACTTTGAATAGTGTGGAGGAGCAGAGGGATCTAGGTGTATGTGTGCATAGATCCCTGAAAGTTGGGAATCAAGTAGATAAGGTTGTTAAGAAGGCATATGGTGTCTTGGCGTTTATTGGTAGGGGGATTGAATTTAGGAGTCGTAGCGTTATGTTGCAACTGTACACAACTCTGGTGCGGCCGCACTTGGAGTACTGTGTGCAGTTCTGGTCCCCACATTACAGGAAGGATGTGGAGGCTTTGGAGAGGGTGCAGAGGAGGTTTACCAGGATGTTGCCTGGTATGGAGGGGAGATCCTATGAGGAGAGGCTGAGGGATTTGGGATTGTTTTCGCTGGAAAGGCGGCGGCTAAGAGGGGATCTTATTGAAACATATAAGATGATTAGAGGTTTAGATAGGGTGGATAGTGATAGCCTTTTTCCTCTGATGGAGAAATCCAGCACGAGGGGGCATGGCTTTAAATTGAGGGGGGGTAGTTATAGAACCGATGTCAGGGGTAGGTTCTTTACCCAGAGGGTGGTGAGGGATTGGAATGCCCTGCCAGCATCAGTTGTAAATGCGCCTAGTTTGGGGGCATTTAAGAGATCCGTAGATAGGTTCATGGACGAAAAGAAATTGGTTTAGGTTGGAGGGTCACAGTTTTTTTTTAACTGGTCGGTGCAACATCGTGGGCCGAAGGGCCTGTTCTGCGCTGTAATGTTCTATGTTCTATGTTCTATCCATCCTCCTCTGGAGAAAAGCCCCTTGTCCAAGGATTCCGAGTCCCATTGCAGTCTTCAAAATTCAAATCCCTGGGAAGAAGAGAGAGAGAAAATAATTAATTAAAATACAAGAAATTGTTTAAATTAAATAGCACAAGAGGCCAGGATTCCCCTTCTGAGATTTTACTGAGAGATTGTCTAACTAGATATGGATTATTGGGGAAAAGAGAGAGAAAATTAATTAAATACAAGAAACCATTTAAATTAAATCTCACCGAAACGCAGGATTCCCCCCTCTCAGTTACACAATCTCTCAGAAACATCAGAATGGCATGAACAGAGAGAGAGAAATCTACAAACAGAATCTCCTAAAACTGAATTAAATATCCACAACCCCCCAGTCCATCCCTGTCTCCCTCTCAGACTCCAGGAGTTGCTCATCTCCCTCTTTCAGTTTGGGAAGGGGCTGCTGATTCCTTCGGGACACTTTTTAAAATCGCCCTCCCGGGATTGATTTCTACAACTCCCTCCATCTCCCTTTCACTATCTCTCTCTCTTTTCTCCCTCTGCTCCTGTCTCTCTCACTCAGTGTAAAGATGGATATCCCTGTCTAGATCCTTGTCCCTGTCCCGTCTCTTTCTCACTCATAGAACATAGAACAGTACAGCACAGAACAGGCCCTTCGGCCCACGATGTTGTGCCGAGCTTTATCTGAAACCAAGATCAAGCTATCCCACTCCCTATCATCCTGGTGTGCTCCATGTGCCTATCCAATAACCGCTTAAATGTTTCTAAAGTGACTGACTCCACTATCACTGCAGGCAGTCCATTCCACACCCCAACCACTCTCTGCGTAAAGAACCTACCTCTGATATCCTTCCTGTATCTCCCACCACGAACCCTATAGTTATGCCCCCTTGTAATAGCTCCATCCACCCGAGGAAATAGTCTTTGAACGTTCACTCTATCTATCCCCTTCATCATTTTATACACCTCTATTAAATCTCCCCGCAGCCTCCTCCGCTCCAGAGAGAACACTCGTTGTCTCTGTCCATAGCTGTTTCTTTCCCTCTCTCTCATGTACTCTGCATTGAAATGAGCGATGCCATATTCCTGTCTCCCTGTTTATAATAACACAGTTTTTGTTGATTAAAGGTTTAAAGAGACACAAAAGAAGATGGAGCCAGAGAGAGAGACATTCTGGAGAGTGATAGACAGATACGGAAGAATGTTCGAGAGAGAGAGATTCTGGTGAGTGATGGACAGATATGGAAGAATGCTCGAGAGAGAGAGAGAGATTCTGGAGAGTGATAGATATGGAAGAATGCTCGAGAGAGAGAGAGATGAATGGAAAGAAACAGGAAGGGAGAGAAAGCTGAAGATAGGGGAAAAATACTGGAGGGAGAGACAGAGAGAAAAGCAGAGAGAAATAGAATGGGGAAGAAAGCTGTAGAGGGGAAGATAAATGTAATGGCTGAACTTCAGAAAATTGAATTGTAATGTCCTCTGTGAAACGTATTTAACATTCGGGTAAGTCAGTCTCTCCCATCCCTGTTACTTTGGATTTGCATCAAACTTTTAGAAAGTTTCATATTACAGATATTTAATTTACTCTTTGCCACCCACCAAACGAATTGCAAAGCCGGGATATTTTAACCCCAGGGTTTTAAACTCCAGCCTCCCCACTTCCCACAATTGAACCAGAACTGGTTCATCCGAGAAAGCGAGATTAAAATTAAACCTGGATCAGGGTAATAAGAGATAACAACTCACTTGCAGCCTATAGAACAGGCCTCAGTCCATCCATCCTCCTCTGGAGAAAAGCCCCTTGTCCAAGGATTCCAAGTCATGTTGCAGTCTTAAATTCAAATCCCTGGGGAACAGAGAAAATAATTAATTAAAGTACAAGAAAATGTTTAAATTAAAGAGCACAAGAGCCCCAGGATTCCCCCTTCTAAGATCTCACTGAGACATTGTCTAACTAAATATTAATTCCTTGGGAGAGATAGAATATAATTAATTTAAATATAAGAAAATGTTTAAATTAAATAGCACAAGAGCCCAGGATTCCCCCTTCTTAGATTTTACTGAGAGATTGTCCAACAAAATATTATTTCCTGGGAAAAAGAGGGAGAGAGAGGGAATAAAAAAGAGAGACAGATAGAGGAAGGTAAGGGATGGAGAGAGAGAAAGCAGAGAGAAATAGACAGAATGGGAGAAAAGCTGCAGAGAGGACTAAATGAAATTCTAAACTTCTGAAAACTGAATTGTAAAGGCCTCTGTGAATTTTATTCAACAATTAGGAACAGCGCTCTGTCTCCCATCCCTGTTATCTTGGATTTAAAACAAATTGAGACAGTTTCATATTACAGACATTTAATTTACTCTTTGCCACCCACCTAAGGGTTAATGTGTTCGTAACTAATTGCAAAGTGGGGATATTTTAACCCCAGGGTTTCAAACTCCAGCCCACCTCACACCCCACAATTGAACCAGGACTGGTTCATCCGAGGAAGCGAGATTAAAATTAAACCTGGATCAGGGTAATAAAGAGACGACAACTCACATGCGGCCTATAGAACAGGCCTCAGTCCATCCATCCTCCTCTGGAGAAAAGCCCCTTGTCCAAGGATTCTGAGTCCCATTGCAGTCTCTCATGTATTCTGAATTGAAATGAGCGATGCCATATTCCTGTCTCCCTGTTTACAATAACGGAGAGTTTTTATTGATTAAAGATTTAAAGAGACACAAAGAAAGATGGAGCCAGAGAGAGAGAGACATTCTGGAGAGTGATAGACAGATATGGAAGAATGCTCGAGAGAGAGAGAGAGAGATGAGTGGAAAGAGACAG
>NW_027590084.1:0-20000 GCF_964213995.1 Mustelus asterias | reverse complement strand
TCTCTCTCTGTGTCTCTCTCTCTCTCTGTGTCTCTCTCTCTGTCTCTCTCTCTTTCTGTCTCTCTTTCTGTCTCTCTTTGGAATGTCTTGTGAAAAGGAAGAGGGAAGCTTATGTAGGGATGAGGAAACAAGGTTCAGATGGCTCGATTGAGGGTTACAAGTTAGCAAGGAATGAGCTGAAAAAGGGGCTTAGGAGAGCTAGGAGGGGACACGAGAAGTCCTTGGCGGGTCGGATCAAGGAAAACCCCAAGGCTTTTTATTCTTATGTGAGGAATAAAAGAATGACCAGGGTGAGGTTAGGGCCGGTCAAGGACAGTAGTGGGAACTTGTGTATGGAGTCAGCAGAGATAGGCGAGGTGATGGACGAATACTTTTCTTCAGTGTTCACCAAGGAGAGGGGCCATGTTTTTGAGGAAGAGAAGGTGTTACAGGCTAATAGGCTGGAGGAAATAGATGTTCGGAGGGAGGATGTCCTGGCAGTTTTGAATAAACTGAAGGTCGATAAGTCCCCTGGGCCTGATGAAATGTATCCTAGGATTCTTTGGGAGGCAAGGGATGAGATTGTAGAGCCTTTGGCTTTGATCTTTGGGTCCTCGCTGTCCACGGGGATGGTGCCAGAGGACTGGAGAGTGGCGAATGTTGTTCCTCTGTTTAAGAAAGGGAATAGAAATGACCCTGGTAATTATAGACCGGTTAGTCTTACTTCGGTGGTTGGTAAATTGATGGAAAAGGTCCTTAGAGATGGGATTTACGACCATTTAGAAATATGTGGATTAATCCGGGATAGTCAGCACGGATTCGTGACGGGCAAGTCGTGCCTCACAAATTTGATCGAATTTTTTGAGGAGGTAACTAAGTGTGTTGATGAAGGTAGGGCAGTTGATGTCATATACATGGATTTTAGTAAGGCGTTTGATAAGGTCCCCCATGGTCGGCTTATGATGAAACTGAGGAGGTGTGGGATAGAGGGAAAGTTGGCCGATTGGATAGGTAACTGGCTGTCTGATCGAAGACAGAGGGTGGTGGTGGATGGAAAATTTTCGGACTGGAGGCAGGTTGCTAGCGGAGTGCCGCAGGGATCAGTGCTTGGTCCTCTGCTCTTTGTGATTTTTATTAATGACTTGGAGGAGGGGGCTGAAGGCTGAATCAGTAAATTTGCTGATGACACCAAGATTGGTGGAGTAGTGGATGAGGTGGAGGGCTGTTGTAGGCTGCAAAGAGACATAGATAGGATGCAAAGCTGGGCTGAAAAATGGCAAATGGAGTTTAACCCTGATAAATGTGAGGTGATTTATTTTGGTAGGACTAATTTAAATGTGGATTACAGGGTCAAAGGTAGGGTTCTGAAGACTGTGGAGGAACAGAGAGATCTTGGGGTTCATATCCACAGATCTCTAAAGGTTGCCACTCAAGTGGATAGAGCTGTGAAGAAGGCCTATAGTGTGTTAGCTTTTATGAACAGGGGGTTGGAGTTTAAGAGCCGTGGGGTTATGCTGCAACTGTACAGGACCTTGGTGAGACCACATTTGGAATATTGTGTGCAGTTCTGGTCACCTCACTATAAGAAGGATGTGGAAGCGCTGGAAAGAGTGCAGAGGATATTTACCGGGATGCTGCCTGGTTTGGAGGGTAGGTCTTATGAGGAAAGGTTGAGGGAGCTAGGGCTGTTCTCTCTGGAGCGGAGGAGGCTGAGGGGAGACTTAATAGAGGTTTATAAAATGATGAAGGGGATAGATGGAGTGAACGTTCAAAGGCTATTTCCTCAGGTGGATGGAGCTATTACAAGGGGGCATAACTATAGGGTTCGTGGTGGGAGATACAGGAAGGATATCAGAGGTAGGTTCTTTATGCAGAGAGTGGTTGAGATGTGGAATGGACTGCCTGCAGTGATAGTGGAGTTAGACACTTTAGGAACATTTAAGCGGTTTTTGGATAGGCACATGGAGCACACCAGGATGATAGGGAGTGGGATAGCTTTATCTTGGTTTCAGATAAAGCTCGGCACAACGTTGTGGGCCGAAGGGCCTGTTCTGTGCTGTACTGTTCTATGTTCTATGTTCTAATGTTAATCCAGCTCTGTCATACTGTCACTCAGTAACCTCTCTCCCCCAGCACCCTGTGTTACTGACTGTATCTCTACTGATGTTAATCCAGCTCCCTCACACTCTCACTCAGTAACCCCTCTCCCTCAGCACCCTGTGTTACTGACTGTATCTCTCCTGATATTAATCCAGCTTCCTCACACTCTCACTCAGTAACCCCTCTCCCCCAGCACGCTGTGTTACTGACTGTATCTGTACTGATGTTAATCCAGCTCCCTCACACTGTCACTCCGTAACCCTCTCCCCCAGCACCCTGTGTTACTGACTGTATCTGTACTGATGTTAATCCAGCTCCCTCACACTGTCCCTCAGTAACCCCTCTCCCCCAGCACCCTGTGTTACTGACTGTATCTGTACTGATGTTAATCCAGCTCCCTCACACTGTCACTCAGTAACCCCTCTCCCCCAGCACCCTGTGTTACTGACTGTATCTCTCCTGATATTAATCCAGCTTCCTCACACTGTCACTCCGTAACCCTCTCCCCCAGCACCCTGTGTTACTGACTGTATCTGTACTGATGTTAATCCAGCTCCCTCACACTGTCATTCAGAAACCCCTCTCCCCCAGCATTATAAGAAAGATGTGGAAGCGTTGGAAAGGGTGCAGAGGAGATTTACTAGGATGTTGCCTGGTATGGTGGGAAGGTCTTATCAGGAAAGGCTGAGGGACTTGAGGCTGTTTTCGTCAGAGAGAAGAAGGTTAAGAGGTGACTTAATACAGGCATACAAGATGATCAGAGGATTAGATAGGGTGGATAGTGAGAGCCTTTTTCGTTGGATGGTGATGGCTAACACGAGGGGACATAGCTTTAAATTGAGGGGTGAGAGATATAGGACAGATGTTAGAGGTAGGTTCTTTACTCTGAGAGTAGTAAGGGCGTGGAATGCCCTGCCTGCAGCAGTAGTGGACTCGCCAACGTTGAGAGCATTCAAATGGTTATTGGGTAAACATCTGGATGATATTGGAATAGTGTAGATTAGAGGGGCTTTAGATTGGTTTCACTGGTCGGTGCAACATTGAGGGCCGAAGGGCCTGTACTGCGCTGTAATGTTCTATGTTCATCCCCTTCTCCAGGCTCTTAGACAGGAACAGGAGGAGGCCCCATTCAGCCCCTTCTCCAGCCTGTTACACAGGAACAGGAGCAGGCCATTCAGCCCCTTCTCCAGCCTGTTACACAGGAACAGGAGCAGGCCATTCAGCCCCTTCTCCAGCCTGTTACACAGGAACAGGAGGAGGCCATTCAGCCCTTTCTCCAGCCTGTTACACAGGAACAGGAGGAGGCCATTCAGCCCCTTCTCCAGCCTGTTACACAGGAACAGGAGCAGGCCATTCAGCCCCATCTCCAGTCTGTTATACAGGAACAGGAGCAGGCTATTCAGCCCCTTCTCCAGCCTGTTACACAGGAACAGGAGGAGGCCATTCAGCCCCTTCTCCAGCCTGTTACACAGGAACAGGAGGAGGCCCCATTCAGCCCCTTCTCCAGCCTGTTACACAGGAACAGGAGGAGGCCATTCAGCCCTTTCTCCAGCCTGTTACACAGGAACTGGAGGAGGCCATTCAGCCCCTTCTCCAGTCAGTAACACAGGAACAGGAGGAGGCCATTCAGCCCCTTCTCCAGCCTGTTACACAGGAACAGGAGGAGGCCCCATTCAGCCCCTTCTCCAGCCTGTTAGACAGTAACAGGAGGAGGCCCCATTCAGCCCCTTCTCCAGCCTGTTACACAGGAACAGGAGGAGGCCCCATTCAGTCCCATCTCCAGCCTGTTACACAGGAACAGGAGGAGTCCGTTCAGCCCCTTCTCCAGCCTGTCACACAGGAACAGGAGGAGGCCATTCAGCCCCTTCTCCAGCCTGTTACACAGGAACAGGAGGAAGCCCCATTCAGCCCCTTCTCCAGCCTGTTACACAGGAACAGGAGGAGGCCCCATTCAGCCCCTTCTCCAGCCTGTTACACAGGAACAGGAGGGGGTCCCATTCAGCCCCTTCTCCAGCCTATTACACAGGAACAGGAGGAGGCCCCATTCAGCCCCTTCTCCAGCCTGTTAGACATGAACAGGAGGAGGCCATTCAGCCCCTTCTCCAGCCTGTTACACAGGAACAGGAGGAGGCCCCAATCAGCCCCTTCTCCAGCCTGTTACACAGGAACAGGAGGAGGCCCCATTCAGCCACTTCTCCAGCCGGTTACACAGGAACAGGAGGAGGCCCCATTCAGCCCCTTCTCCAGACTGTTACACAGGAACAGGAGGAGGCCATTCAGCCCATTATCCAGCCTGTTACACAGGAACAGGAGGAGGCCCCATTCAGCCCCTTCTCCAGCCTGTTACACAGGAACAGGAGGAGGCCATTCAGCCCCTTCTCCAGCCTGTTACACAGGAACAGGAGGAGGCCATTCAGCCCCTTCTCCAGACTGTTACACAGGAACAGGTGGAGGCCATTCAGCCCTTCTCCAGCCTGTCCAGCATTTCTGAATGGAGGGCTGTGACAAGTGGTGTTCCTCAGGGATCGGTGCTGGGACCTTTGCTGTTTGTAATATATTATAAATGATTTCGATGAAAATGTAACTGGATTGATTCGGATGTTTGCGGACCACACAAAGGTTGGTGGATTTGCGAATAGCGATGAGCACCATCGGAGGTTATAGCAGGATATAGATCAGTTGGAGACTTGGGCGGAGAGATGGCATATGGAGTTTAATCCGGACAAATGTGAGGTAATGCATTTACAGATAGGAAATATACAGTAAATGGCAGAACCCTTAAGAGTATTGATAGGCAGAGGGATCTAGGTGTACAGGTACACAGGTCACTGAAAGTGGCAACGCAGGTGGAGAAGGTAGTCAAGAAGGCATTCGGCACGCGTGCCTTCATCGGCCAGGGTATTGAGTTTAAAAATTGGCAAGTCGTGTTGCAGCTTTATAGAACCTGAGTTATACCGCACTTGGAATATAGTGTTCAATTCTGGTCGCCACACTGCCGGAAGGATGTGGAGGCTTTGGAGAGGGTGCAGAAAAGATTTACCAGGATGTTACCTGGTATGGAGGGCATTAGCTATGAGGAGAGGTTGGAGAAACTCGGTTTGTTCTCACTGGAGTGATGGAGGTTGAGGGGAGACCTGATAGAAGTCTGCAAGATTATGAGAGGCATGGACAGAGTGGATAGTCAGAAGCTTTTTCCCAGGGTGGAAGAGTCCATTACTAGAGGCACAGGTTTAAGGTGCGAGGGACAAGGTTTAAAGGAGATGTATGAGGCAGATATTTTACACAGAGGGTGGTGGGTGCCTGGAACTCGCTGCCGGGGGAGGTAGTGGAAGCGGATATGATCGTAACTTTTAAGGGACGTCTTGACAAATACATGAATAGGATGGGAATAGAGGGATCTGGTCCCCGGAAGGGTAGGGGGTTTTAGTTCAGTCGGGCAGCATGGTCAGTGCAGGCTTGGAGGGGCCGAAGGGCCTGTTCCTGTGCTGTAATTTTTTTTGTTCATTGTTACACAGGAACAGGAGGAGGCCCCATTCAGCCCCTTCTCCAGCCTGTTACACAGGAACAGGAGGAGGCCATTCAGCCCCTTCTCCAGCCTGTTACACAGGAACAGGAGGAGGCCATTCAGCCCCTTCTCCAGCCTGTTACACAGGAACAGGAGGAGGCCCCATTCAGCCCCTTCTCCAGCCTGTTACACAGGAACAGGTGGAGGCCCCATTCAGCCCCTTCTCCAGCCTGTTACACAGGAACAGGAGGAGGCCCCATTCAGCACCTTCTCCAGCCTGTTACACAGGAACAGGAGGAGGCCATTCAGCCCATTCTCCAGCCTGTTACACACGAACAGAAGGAGGCCCCATTCAGCCCCTTCTCCAGCCTGTTACACAGGAACAGGTGGAGGCCCCATTCAGCCCCTTCTCCAGCCTGTTACACACGAACAGGAGGAGGCCCCATTCAGCCCCTTCTCCGGCCTGTTACAGAGGAACAGGAGGAGGCACCATTCTTCTCCGGCCTGTGTTCCCACATTCAGTGAGCTTGGAGTACATTGTAACTAACTCATTAGCCACCTTTGCCCCACGTCTATGGAATAACAATCTCTTCGTTGCAAGACTTAAAATTAATAATTGAACCAGCATCAGTTGGTTGCTTTCGTGTGCCCAAGCATTTCCCAGTTTTTCTCCTGTAGGGTCTATTTTAAGCTCTTCGAGTCTGCCCACCCCTGTGCAACCTTCGGTCAGCAAACAGGACAGATAACACCCCTCTATCTGCTCCTGATCAGTCCCCCTGAATTGCTTGTAAACCTTAATCAAATCAACCCTTAACCTTCTCTGTTCTGGCGAAAATAGGAAGCGTAGAGGAGAACATGCCCCTGTCTACATCAACGGGGACGAAGTGGAAAGGGTCGAGAGCTTCAAGTTTTTAGGTGTCCAGATCACCAACAACCTGTCCTGGTCCCCCCCACGCCGACACTATAGTTAAGAAAGCCCCACCAACGCCTCTACTTTCTCAGGAGGCTAAGGAAATTTGACATGTCAGCTACGACACTCACCAGCTTTTACAGATGCACTATAGAAAACATTCTTTCTGGTTGATCACAGCTTGGTATGGGCTCCTGCTCTGCCCAAGACCGCAAGGAACTACAAAAGGGTCGTGAATGTAGCCCAATCCATCACGCAAACCAGCCTCCCATCCATTGACTCTGTCTACACTTCCCGCTGCCTCGGGGAAAAGCAGCCAGCATAATTAAGGACCCCACGCACCCCGGACATTCTCTCTTCCACCTTCTTCCATCGGGAAAAAGATGCAAAAGTCTGAGGACACGTACCGACCGACTCGAGAACAGCTTCTTCCCTGCTGCTGTCAGACTTTTGACTGGACCTACCTCGCATTAAGTTGATCTTTCTCTACACCCCAGCTGTAACTGTAACACTACATTCTGCACTCTCTCCTTTCCTTCTCTTTGAACGGTATGCTTTGTATAGCGCGCAAGGAACAATACTTTTCACTGTATCCCAATACATGTGACAATAATAAATCAAATCACATTAAGTTGATCTAATCAGATCAGGCCCATCTGAATGCTCTCTCACTCCACTTTCCTGTCTTCTCTCCCTTAATTCCCCCCGAGTGATTAAACAAAAAAGGAAGCACCGACCTCGGCCTCGGAAATGTCCGAGGACTCGGTGTCCCCTGGGGTAAGGAATCCGAAAGGACGACCAGTCTTGGAGAGAAGATATTCCTCTCCACATCCATCTAAAACGAGCACCCCCTCATTCTGAGACTGTGCCCTCTGATCCGACGCTCCCCCATGAGTGGAAACACTCTCCTGACATTTTCGCTACAGCAGAGAAGGCTGAGGACGAGAAATGATTGGTGGGGCTGAAGGAGGAGGGAAAATGTGGACCATTTAAATCTCGCATGCGAAATTCTCTCAGGGTGGCACAGCGGGTTAGCGCTGCCGCCTCACAGCGCCAGGGACCCGGGTTCGATTCCCGGCTTGGGTCACTGTCTGTGTGGAGTCTGCACGTTCCCCCCGTGTCTGCGTGGGTTTCCTCCGGGTGCTCCAGGTTTCCTCCCACAGTCTGAAAGACGTGCTGGCTAGGGTGCATTGGGCCGTGCTAAATTCTCCCTCAGTGTAACCCCGAACAGGCTCCGGAGTGTGGCGACTAGGGGATACTCACAGTAACTTCATTGCAGTGTTAATATAAGCCGACTTGTTACTAAAAAATGAACTTTCAAAAGAATTAACCTAACCTACACATCTTTGGTCACTAAGGGACAATTTAGCATGGCCAATCCACCCTAACCTGCACATCTTTGGACACTAAGGGACAATTTAGCATGGCCAATCCACCTAACCTGCACATCTTTGGACACTAAGGGACAATTTAGCATGGCCAATCCACCTCCCTGCACATCTTTGGACACTAAGGGACAATTTAGCATGGCCAATCCACCTACCTGCACATCTTTGGTCACTAAGGGACAATTTAACATGGCCAATTCACCCTAACCTGCACATCTTTGGTCACGAAGGGATAATTTAGCATGGCCAATCCACCGTAACCTACACAACGTTGGTCACTAAGGGACAATTTAGCATGGCCAATCCACCTACCTGCACATCTTTGGACACTAAGGGACAATTTAGCATGACCAATCCACCCTAACCTGCATTTCTTTGGACACTAAGGGACAATTTAGCATGGCCAATCCACCCTAACATGCACATCTTTGGACACTAAGGGACAATTTAGCATGGCCAATTCATCTAACCTACACATCTTTGGACACTAAGGGACATTTTAGCATGGCCAATCCACCCTAACCTGCACATCTTTGGACACTAAGGGACAATTTAGCATGGCCAATCCACCCTAACCTGCACATCTTTGGACACTAAGGGACAATTTAGCATCGCCAATCCACCCTAACCTGCACATCTTTGGACAATAAGGGACAATTTAGCATGGCCAATCCACCCTAAGCTCCACATCTTTGGTCACTAAGGGACAATTTAGCATGGCCAATCCACCCTAACCTACACATCTTTGGACACTAAGGGACAATTTAGCACGGCCAATCCACCTAACCTGTATATTTTGGACACTAAGGGACAATTTAGCATGGCCAATCCACCCTAACCTGCACATCTTTGGACACTAAGGGACAATTTAGCACGGCCATTCCACCTACCTGCACATCTTTGGACACTAAGGGACAATTTAGCTGAGCCAATCCACCTAACCTGCACATCTTTGGTCACTAAGGGACAATTTAGCATGGCCAATCCACCCTAACCTACACATCTTTGGTCACTAAGGGACAATTTAGCATGGCCAATCCACCCAAACCTGCACATCTTTGCACACTAAGGGACAATTTAGCACGGCCAATCCACCCTAACCCGCACATCTTTGGACACTAAGGGACAATTTAGCATGGCCAATCCACCCAACCTGCACATCTTTGGACACTAAGGGACAATTTAGCACGGCCAATCCACCTAACCTGCACATCTTTGGACACTAAGGGACAATTTAGCACGGCCAATCTACTTAACCTACATATCTTTGGACACTAAGGGACAATTTAGCACGCCCAATCCACCTAACCTGCACATCTTTGGACACTAAGGGACAATTTAGCACGGCCAATCCACCCTAACCCGCACATCTTTGGACACTAAGGGACAATTTAGCATCGCCAATCCACCCTAAGCTACACATCCTTGGTCACTAAGGGACAATTTAGCATGGCCAATCCACCCTAACCTACACATCTTTGGACACTAAGGGAAACTTTAGCACGGCCAATCCACCCTAACCCGCACATCTTTGAACACTAAGGGACAATTTAGCATGGCCAATCCACCTAACCTGCACATCTTTGGTCACTAAGGGACAATTTAGCATGGCCAATCCACCCTAACCTACACATCTTTGGTCACTAAGGGACAATTTAGCATGGCCTATCCACCTAACCTACACATCTTTGGACACGAAGGGACAATTTAGCATGGCCAATCCACCTAAGCTGCACATCTTTGGACACTAAGGGGCAATTTAGCTTGGCCAATCCACCTAACCTGCACATCTTTGGACACTAAGGGACAATTTAGCATGACCAATCCACCTAACCTGCACATCTTTGGACAGTATGGACAATTTAGCATGGCCAATCCACCCTAACCCGCACATCTTTGGACACTAAGGGACAATTTAGCATGGCCAATCCACCCTAACCCGCACATCTTTGGACACTAAGGGGCAATTTAGCATGGCCAATCCACCTAACCTGCACATCTTTGGACACTAAGGGGCAATTTAGCATGGCCAATCCACCTAACCTGCACATCTTTGGACACTAAGGGGCAATTTAGCATGGCCAATCCACCCTAACCTGCACATCTTTGGACACTAAGGGACAATTTAGCACGGCCAATCCACCCTAACCTGCACATCTTTGGACAGTAAGGGACAATTCAGCACGGCCAATCCACCCTAACCTACACATCTTTGGACACTAAGGGACAATTTAGCATGGCCAATCCACCCTAACCCGCACATCTTTGGACACTAAGCGGCAATTTAGCATGGCCAATCCACCCTAACCCGCACATCTTTGGACACTAAGGGACAATTTAGCATGGCCAATCCCCCCTAACCCGCACATCTTTGGACACTAAGGGACAATTTAGCATGGCCAATCCACCCTAACCTGCACATCTTTGGACACTAAGGGACAATTTGGCATGGCCAATCCAACTAATCTGCAGATATGCAAATAAAGAAGGTGATAAAGAAGGACTGTAAGAAAAGGGATAACCAGTCGTGGATAACGAAGGAAATTAAGGAGAGTATTAAATTAAAGACCGATGCGTACAGAGTGGCCAAAAATAGTGGAGAATCGGAAGATTGGGAAAACTTTGAGAAACAACAAAGAACGACTAAGAAAGCGATCAAGAAAGGAAAGATAGGTTATGAAGCTAAGCGAGCTCTAAATATAAAAAATGATAGTAAAAGCTTTTACAAATATATAAAAAGGAATAGAGTGGCAAGAGTGAATGTTGGACCCTTGGAGGACGAGAGGGGGGATTTCACAGTGGGAAATGAGGAAATGGCTGAAACTTTAAATAAGTTTTTTGTGTCGGTCTTCACGGTGGAAGACACAAATAGTTTACCGAATATTAATGATAGAGGGTTGGCAGGAGGAGAGGTACTCAATACAATTAATGTTACCAGGGAGGCAGTGCTGGGTAGACTAACGGGACTGAAGGTGGACAAGTCCCCGGGCCCGGATGGAATGCATCCCAGGGTACTGAAAGAAATGTCAGAGGTAATAGCGGATGCGTCAGTTGTTATTTATCAAAATTCGTTGGATTCTGGGTAGTGCCGGCGGATTGGAAAACGGCTAATGTTACGCCGCTGTTTAAAAAAGGAAATTGACTAAAGGCGGGTAACTACAGGCCGGTTAGCTTAACGTCAGTAGTTGGGAAAATGCTGGAATCCATCATTAAAGAAGAAATAGCAGGCCATCTGGGTAAGAATGGTTCGATTAAGCAGACACAGCATGGATTCATGAGGGGAAAGTCGTGCTTGACGAACTTGTTGGATTTTTATGAAGATGTGACTAGTGCGGTTGACGGAGGGGAACCGGTGGATGCGGTGTTTTTGGATTTCCAAAAGGCGTTTGATAAGGTGCCTCACAAAAGGTTGCTGCAGAAGATTGGGTCGCTCGGAGTTGGAGGTAGGGTGTTAGCGTGCATTGGGGATTGGCTATCCGACAGGAAGAAGAGAGTTGGAATAGTGCTTTTCTGGTTGGCGGATGGGAACTAGTGGCGTGCCGCAGGGATCGGCACTGGGGCCTCAACTATTTACCATTTATATAGACGATCTGGAGGAGGGGACTGAGTGTAGGGTAACAAAGTTTGCAGACGACACAAAGATAAGTGGAGAAGTGAATCGTGTGGAGGGCGTAGAAGGTCTGCAGAGAGATTTGGACAGGCTGAGTGAGTGGGCAAGGATCTGGCAGATGGAGTATAACGTTGACAAATGCGAGGTTATTCACTTTGGAGGAAATAATAGCAAATTGGATTATTATCTAAATGGAAAAAAATTACAACATGCTACTGTGCAAAGGGACCTGGGGGTCCTTGTGCATGAGACGCAAAAACCCAGTCTGCAGGTGCAACAGGTGATCAAGAAGGCAAATGGGATGTTGGCCTATATCGCAAGGGGGATAGAATATAAAAGCAGAGATGTCTTGCTGCATCTGTACAGGTCATTGGTACAGCTGGAATACTGTGTGCAGTATTGGTCCCCTTATTTGCGGAAGGATATATTGGCCTTGGAGGGAGTGCAGAGAAGGTTCACCAGGTTGATACCAGAGATGAGGGGTGTTGATTATGAGGAGAGACTGAGCAGATTGGGTTTGTACTCGTTGGAATTTAGAAGGCTGAGGGGGGATCTAATAGAGACCTATAAGATAATGAAGGGGCTGGATAGGGTAGAGGTGGAGAGATTCTTTCCACTTAGAAAGGAAACTAGAACTAGAGGGCACAGCCTCAAAATAAAGGGGGGTCAGTTTAGGACCGAGTTGAGGAGGAACTTCTTCTCTCACAGGGTGGTGAATCTCTGGAATTCGCTGCCCACTGAAGTGGTGGAGGCTACCTCGTTGAATATGTTTAAATCACGGATAGATGGATTCCTGATCGGTAAGGGAATGAGGGGATATGGTGAGCAGGCGGGTAAGTGGAACTGATCCACTTCAGATCAGCCATGATCTTATTGAATAGCGGGGCAGGCTCGAGGGGCTAGATGGCCTACTCCTGCTCCTATTTCTTATGTTCTTATGTAAATCCCTCTCAGGCCCATAGCAACCCCCCCCCTCCCCGCCAAACCCTCTGCACTGCCCAAACCCTCTTCAATCCCCCTCCAAATCCCTCTCAGCCCCGTACCCCCCCCTCTGCCCAAATCCTCTTTAATTCCCCTCAAACAAAAAAAAGAACAAAGAACAAAGAACAGTACAGCACAGGAAACAGGCCCTTCGGCCCTCCAAGCCTGTGCCGCTCCTTGGTCCAACTAGACCAATCGTTTGTATCCCTCCATTCCCAAAATGCTCATGTGACTATCCAGGTAAGTCTTAAACGATGCCAGCGTGTCTGCCTCCACCACCCTACCTGGCAGCGCATTCCAGGCCCCCACCACCCTCTGTGTAAAAAACATCCCTCTAATATCTGCTGAGTTATACCTCGCCGCTCTCACCTTGAGCCCGTGACCCCTCGTGATCGTCACCTCCGACCTGGGGAAAAGTTCCCACTGTTCACCCTATCGATACCCATCATAATCCTGTACACCTGTATTAGGTCTCCCCTCATTCTCCGTCTTTCCAGGGAGAAAAACCCCAGTTTACCCAATCTCTCCTCATAGCGAAGACCCTCCATACCAGGCAACATCCGGGTAAAGCTTCTCTGCACTCATAGAACATAGAACATAGAACAGTCCAGCACAGAACAGGCCCTTCGGCCCACGATGTTGTGCCGAGCTTTATCTGAAACCAAGATCAAGCTATCCCACTCCCTATCATCCTGGTGTGCTCCATGTGCCTATCCAATAACCGCTTAAATGTTCCTAAAGTGTCTGACTCCACTATCACTGCAGGCAGTCCATTCCACACCCCAACCACTCTCTGCGTAAAGAACCTACCTCTGATATCCTTCCTATATCTCCCACCACGAACCCTATAGTTATGCCCCCTTGTAATAGCTCCATCCACCCGAGGAAATAGTCTTTGAACGTTCACTCTATCTATCACCTTCATCATTTTATAAACCTCTATTAAGTCTCCCCTCAGCCTCCTCCGCTCCAGAGAGAACAACCCTAGCTCCCTCAACCATTATTCATAAGACCTACCCTCCAAACCAGGCAGCATCCTGGTAAATCTCCTCTGCACTCTTTCCAGCGCTTCCACATCCTTCTTATAGTGAGGTGACTAGAACTGCACACAATATTCCAAATGTGGTCTCAGCAAGGTCCTGTACAGTTGCAGCATAACCCCAGGGCTCTTAAACTCCAACCCCCTGTTCATAAAAGCTGTGATGTGGAGATGCCGGCGTTGAACTGGGGTAAACACAGGAAGAAGTTTTACAACACCAGGTTAAAGTCCAACAGGTTTATTTGGTAGCAAAAGCCACACAAGCTTTCGGAGCTCCAAGCCCCTTCTTCAGGTGAGTGGGAATTCTGTTCACAAACAGGGCATATAAAGACACAGACTCAATTTACATGAATAATGTTTGGAATGCGAATACTTACTGCTAATCAAGTCTTTTAGAAACCAAACAACGTGAGTGGAGAGAGCATCAAGACAGGCTAAAAAGATGTGTGTTGTCTCCAGACAAGACAGCCAGTGAAACTCGGCAGGTCCAGGCAACTGTGCGGGTTACAGCTAGTGTGACATGAACCCAATATCCCGGTTGAGGCCGTCCTCGTGTGTGCGGAACTTGGCTATCAGTTTCTGCTCAGCGACTCTGCGCCATCGTGTGTCGGGAAGGCCGCCTTGGAGAACGCTTACCCGAATATCAGAGGCCGAATGCCCGTGACCGCTGAAGTGCTCCCCAACAGGAAGAGAACAGTCTTGCCTGATGACTGTCGAGCGGTGTTCATTCATCCGTTGTCGCAGCGTCTGCCTAGTTTCCGCAATGTACCATGCCTCGGGACATCCTTTCATGCAGTGTATCAGGTAGACAACGTTGGCCGAGTTGCAAGAGTATGTACTGTGTACCTGGTGGATGGTGTTCTCACGTGAGATGATGGCATCTGTGTCGATGATCCGGCACGTCTTGCAGAGGTTGCTGTGGCAGGGTTGTGTGGTGTCTTGGTCACTGTTCTCCTGAAGGCTGGGTAGTTTGCTGCGGACAATGGTCTGGTTGAGGTTGTGCGGTTGTTTGAAGGCAAGAAGTGGGGGTGTGGGGATGGCATTGGTGAGATGTTCGTCTTCATCAATGACATGTTGAAGGCTCCGGAGGAGATGCCGTAGCTTCTCCGCTCCGGGGAAGTACTGGACGACGAAGGGTACTCTGTCCACTGTGTCCCGTGTTTGTCTTCTGAGGAGGTCGGTGCGGTTTTTCGCTGTGGCGCATTGGAACTGTTGATCGATGAGTCGAGCGCCATATCCTGTTCTTATGAGGGCATCTTTCAGCGTCTGGAGGTGTCTGTTGCGATCCTCCTCATCCGAGCAGATCCTGTGTATACGGAGGGCTTGTCCGTAGGGAATGGCTTCTTTAACGTGTTTAGGGTGGAAGCTGGAGAAGTGGAGCATCGTGAGGTTATCCGTGGGCTTGCGGTACAGTGAGGTGCTGAGGTGACAGTCCTTGATGGAATACGTGTGTGCAAGAATGTAACCGATTCCGGAGAGTAGTCTATGGTGAGTCTGATGGTGGGATGGAACTTGTTGATGTCATCATAGAGTTGTTTCAGTGATTGTTCACCATGAGTCCAAAGGAAGAAAATATCATCGATGTATCTAGTGTATAGCATCGGTTGAAGGTCCCGTGCGGTGAAGAAGTCTTGTTTGAACCTGTGCATGAAGATATTGGCATTTTGAGGTGCGAATGTGGTCCCCATGGCTGTTCCGTGTGTCTGGATGAAGAACTGGTTGTTGAATGTGAAGACATTGTGGTCCAGGATGAAGCGGATGAGATGTAAAATTGCATCTGGAAACTGGCAGTTGTTGGCGCTGAGCACTGAGGCCGTTGCAGCAATGCTATCGTCATGGGGGATGCTGGTGTAGAGTGCCGAGACATCCATTGTGACGAGGAGTGCTCCTGGTTCAACTGCTCCATGTGTGCCGAGTTTCTGTAGGAAGTCCGTCGTGTCGCGACAAAAGCTGGGGGTTCTTTGTACAATGGGTTTCAAGATGCCCTCGACATAGCCGGAGAGGTTCTCGCACAGGGTCCCATTGCCCGATACGATGGGACGGCCGGGTGTGTTTGCCTTGTGTCCTTTTGGGAGGCAGTAGAGATCTCCAACGCGTGGAGTACGTGGGATGAGAGCACGGAGGGTGCTCTGAAGGTCCGGATCAAAGGTCTTGATCAGAGTGTTGAGTTGACGGGTGTGTTCTTTGGTCGGATCTGTGGGTAACTGTCTGTAGTGTTCCTCGTTGTTTAGTTGTCGGTACACTTCTTTGCAGTAATCCGTTCTGTTCAGTATGACGATAGCCCCTCCTTTGTCTGCTGGTTTGATGACAATGTTGCGGTTGGTCTTGAGAGCGTGGATGGCGTTGCGTTGTGCTTGGGTGATGTTCGGGGCTGTCTTGTGAGTGCGGCTGATGAATTTGGTGTTGACGCACCTCCTGACAGCTTGGGCATACATGTCAAGTCGAGGGCAGCGGACCACAATATAGAACATAGAACATAGAACATAGAACATTACAGCGCAGAACAGGCCCTTCGGCCCACGATGTTGCACCGACCAGTTAAAAAAAAAAACTGTGACCCTCCAACCTAAACCAATTTCTTTTCGTCCATGAACCTATCTACGGATCTCTTAAACAACCCCAAACTAGGCGCATTTACTACTGATGCTGGCAGGGCATTCCAATCCCTCACCACCCTCTGGGTAAAGAACCTACCCCTGACATCGGTTCTATAACTACCCCCCCTCAATTTAAAGCCATGCCCCCTCGTGCTGGATTTCTCCATCAGAGGAAAAAGGCTATCACTATCCACCCTATCTAAACCTCTAATCATCTTATATGTTTCAATAAGATCCCCTCTTAGCCGCCGCCTTTCCAGCGAAAACAATCCCAAATCCCTCAGCCTCTCCTCATAGGATCTCCCCTCCATACCAGGCAACATCCTGGTAAACCTCCTCTGCACCCTCTCCAAAGCCTCCACATCCTTCCTGTAATGTGGGGACCAGAACTGCACACAGTACTCCAAGTGCGGCCGCACCAGAGTTGTGTACAGTTGCAACATAACGCTACGACTCCTAAATTCAATCCCCCTACCAATAAACGCCAAGACACCATATGCCTTCTTAACAACCTTATCTACTTGATTCCCAACTTTCAGGGATCTATGCACACATACACCTAGATCCCTCTGCTCCTCCACACTATTCAAAGTCCTCCCGTTAGCCCTATACTCAACACATCTGTTATTCCTACCAAAGTGAATTACCTCACACTTCTCCGCATTAAACTCCATCCGCCACCTCTCGGCCCAACTTTGCAACCTGTCTAAGTCTTCCTGCAAACTACGACACCCTTCCTCACTGTCTACCACACCACCGACTTTGGTGTCATCAGCAAATTTGCTAATCCACCCAACTATACCCTCATCCAGATCATTAATAAATATTACAAACAGCAGTGGCCCCAAAACAGATCCCTGAGGTACACCACTTGTAACCGCACTCCATGATGAATATTTACTATCAACCACCACCCTCTGTTTCCTATCCGCTAGCCAATTCCTGATCCAATTTCCTAGATCACCCCCAATCCCATACATCTGCATTTTCTGCAGAAGCCTACCATGGTGAACCTTATCAAACGCCTTACTAAAATCCATATATACCACGTCCACTGCCTTGCCCCCATCCACCTCCTTGGTCACTTTCTCAAAAAACTCAATAAGGTTAGTAAGGCACGACCTACCTGCCACAAAACCATGCTGACTATCACCTATCAATTCATTACTCTCCAAATAACTATAAATCCTATCCCTTATAATTTTTTCCAACATCTTGCCGACAACAGAAGTGAGACTCACCGGTCTATAATTCCCGGGGAAGTCTCTGTTCCCCTTCTTAAACAATGGGACAACATTCGCTAACCTCCAATCTTCTGGTACTATACCAGAGGCCAACGACGACCTGAAGATCAGAGCCAGAGGCTCTGCAATCACTTCTCTTGCCTCCCAGAGAATCCTTGGATAAATCCCATCCGGACCAGGGGATTTATCTATTTTCAGACCCTCCAGAATATCCTGCACATCCTCCTTATCAACTGTAATACTGTCTATTCTACTCCCTTGCAACCCAGTGTCCTCCTCAGCTATATTCATGTCCCCTTGCGTGAACACCGAAGAGAAATATTGGTTCAATGCTTCACCAATCTCCTCCGGTTCCACACATAACTTCCCTCTGCCATCTATAACTGGCCCTAAACTTGCCCTAACCAACCTTCTGTTCTTGACATACCTATAGAACGCCTTAGGATTCTCTTTAACCCTATCCGCCAAAGTCTTCTCATGTCCCCTTTTAGCCCTTCTAAGCTCGCTCTTCAACTCCCTCTTAGCCTTCACCTTCAACAACCAGTTCTTCATCCAGACACACGGAACAGCCATGGGGACCAAATTCGCACCTCAATATGCCAACATCTTCATGCACAGGTTCGAACAAGACTTCTTCACCGCACGGGACCTTCAACCGATGCTATACGCTAGATACATCGATGACATTTTCTTCCTTTGGACTCATGGTGAACAATCACTGAAACAACTCTATGATGACATCAACAAGTTCCATCCCACCATCAGACTCACCATAGACTACTCTCCGGAATCGGTTGCATTCTTGGACAGACGCATCTCCATTAAGGACTGTCACCTCAGCACCTCACTGTACCGCAAGCCCACGGATAACCTCACGATGCTCCACTTCTCCAGCTTCCACCCTAAACACGTTAAAGAAGCCATCCCCTACGGACAAGCCCTCTGAATACACAGGATCTGCTCGGATGAGGAGGATCGCAACAGACACCTCCAGACGCTGAAAGATGCCCTCATAAGAACAGGATATGGCGCTCGACTCATTGATCAACAGTTCCAACGCGCCACAGCGAAAAACCGCTCCGACCTCCTCAGAAGACAAACACGGGACACAGTGGACAGAGTACCCTTCGTTGTCCAGTACTTCCCCGGAGCGGAGAAGCTACGGCATCTCCTCCGGAGCCTTCAACATGTCATTGATGAAGATGAACATCTCGCCAAGGCCATCCCCACACCCCCACTTCTTGCCTTCAAACAACCGCACAACCTCAACCAGACCATTGTCCACAGCAAACTACCCAGCCTTCAGGAGAACAGTGACCACGACACCACACAACCCTGCCACAGCAACCTCTGCAAGACGTGCCGGATCATCGACACAGATGTCATCATCTCACGTGAGAACACCATCCACCAGGTACACGGTACATACACTTGCAACTCGGCCAACGTTGTCTACCTGATACGCTGCAGGAAAGGATGTCCCGAGGCATGGTACATTGGGGAAACTATGCAGACGCTGCGACAACAGATGAATGAACACCGCTCGACAATCACCAGGCAAGACTGTTCTCTTCCTGTTGGGGAGCACTTCAGCGGTCACGGGCATTCGGCCTCTGATATTCGGGTAAGCGTTCTCCAAGGCGGCCTTCGCGACACACGACGGCGCAGAGTCGCTGAGCAGAAACTGATAGCCAAGTTCCGCACACACGAGGACGGCCTCAACCGGGATATTGGGTTCATGTCACACTATTTGTCATCCCCACTGAGTTTCACTGGCTGTCTTGTCTGGAGACAATACACATCTTTTTAGCCTGTCTTGATGCTCTCTCCACTCACGTTGTTTTGTTTCTTAAAGACTTGATTAGTTGTAAGTATTCGCATTCCAACCATTATTCATGTAAATTGAGTTTGTATCTTTATAAGCTCTGTTTGTGAACAGAATTCCCACTCACCTGAAGAAGGGGCTTGCAGCTCCGAAAGCTTGTGTGGCTTTTGCTACCAAATAAACCTGTTGGACTTTAACCTGGTGTTGTTAAACTTCTTACTGTGTTTACCCCAGTCCAACGCCGGCATCTCCACATCATTATATAACCTTACCATAACACTCCGACTTTTATACTCGATGCTCCGATTTATAAAGGCCAATGTACCAAAGGCACTCTTTTCGGCCCTATCCACCTGTGACGTCACTTTTAGGGAATTCTGTACTTGTATTCCCAGATCCCTCTGTTCAACTGCACTCTTCAGAGTCCTACCATTTACCCTGTACGTTCTACTTTGATTTGTCCTTCCAAAGTGCAAGATCTCACACTTGTCTGCGTTAAATTCCATTTGCCATTTTTCAGCCCATTTTTCTAGTTGGTCCAAATCCCTCTGCAAGCTTTGAAAACCTTCCTCACTGTCCACTACACCTCCAATCTTTGTATCATCAGCAAACTTGCTGATCCAATTTACAACATTATCATCTAGATCATTGATATAGATGACAAACAACAATGGACACAACACCGATCCCTGCGGCACACCACTAGTCACAGGCCTCCACTCAGAGAAGCAATCCTCCACAACCACTCTCTGGCTTCTTCCATTGAGCCAGTGTCTAATCCAATTTACTACCTCCCCATGTATACCCAGCGACTGAACCTTC